>NW_006285042.1:5143081-5144291 GCF_000327345.1 Myotis davidii | reverse complement strand
TAAATAAGTCAGAATAAACTGGTGAATATAATAGAAGCAGGGGCATAAAAAGGGAGTGAACTGACAATTCTTGGGGGGAAGGGGGTGTGGGGGGGTGCGGGAGGAGATTGAACAAAAATCTTCCACCTATGGATGAGGACAGTAGCAGGGGGTAAGGGCATGGGGTGGGGTGGGAACCAGGTGGAGGGGAGCTATGAGGGGAAAAAGAGGAACATCTGTAGTAATCTGAACAATAAAGATTTATTAATTAAAAAAATAATAGCACTACTTTGCTGAGTTGTTTTATATATTAAATAGGAAAATGCACATAATTGCTTAGTAGAGTGTTTGATACATGGTTAGTGTCCTATTTAATGTTAGCTCTCATTATTAATATACTTTCTCCAACACAGATTTGAAATCTTCATCCTGTGTAAGGAATTAAGCTACATAGTAAGTGCAATAGCCATAGTATTAGCAAAATTATTTCTCTTACAAAAATGGAAATAGACAAAAGTCTAAGTTCTGATTGCCTCAAAAGAGAGTGATTGACAGTGTACTTTTAGAATATCTTACGTTTTGGTGGGTTTTTTTGGTATGGTTGATGATAGTAGTTTGTTTTTTTATATTAATTCTCAGAGTAAGATTTCAGCCTGGAATTTATAGCCATTTATTATGCCAGATGGTTCTCAAATAACACTGATCAAATTTATGAAGCCTCAAGCTTTTCACAGTTGCTGTGATTTCAGTGACTTGCAAGCATGATCTTGTAGACGTGACATTAAAAATTGTTGAAATTTTCATTACTGACCTTGTTTCCCATACTGGCTCTGCCAATATGAATTTACAGTGCTTTTTACCCACTGAACAGTTATTTTGTTCTCATATGTCTTCAGAGTCAAAGGCCAGACTGCAATATTTGAGGAGATGATAGAAGATGAAGAAGGCCTGGTGGATGATCGAGTGCCTACCACCAACCGGGGTCTATGGGCAATAAGTGAGACAGAGCGATCTATGAAAGCTCTACTGTCATTTGCAAAATCACATAGATTTGACATTGAATTCATTGATGAAGGAAGTACTTCAATGGATCTCTTTGAAGCTTGGAAAAAGGAATATAAGGTCCAGTATTTTAAAACTTCTTCCAATATTAAAAGTTCTCCATTACATTAATTTTAATTACTACTTTTCTTTTTCTCTCTTTAGTTTTAAAAATCTGCTTAGAGACATA
>NW_006285042.1:5098703-5143021 GCF_000327345.1 Myotis davidii | reverse complement strand
ATGAAAAATAAAAATAATCATACTGAATAATTAACTTCTATTTATTAAGTTACTAAAAGAACATCATTATTAAAATAAAAATATATGAAACCTTTTATTTAGCTGTGAAAATGATCATTCTTCTGTTCTTAGCTTGACCTTACAAAGCTAATTTGTGAAATTAGAGTAGGGATTTTTTTCATTTTTTATTTAATTTTTGCTCTGTGAGTAAAACCAACCATCAACAACCTTGAATGAAGATTGGAGAACATAGTAAATATTTCTCAATAGATGAGACTAGAAACCATTGCTATTTATAATGCGCAAAGTGACCTTTCATATTGATACTTTAGTAATTTCCTCATGTTGTAACTCTGACCTTGAGATGAGATTCTAGAATTTATTAATTTTTTATTTGTCTTTGTATTTGGATTTGTTAATCTGTTATCCTACTTTGCAAGTGAGATGGGTAAGGCCATGAAAGAAGTGTTTTATTTATAATTCTGTTTAACATATTTTTTAATCTAAAGTTCTTGCCTTTTAAAGCAGAATAAAAAGTATCCAGAAAAAGAAGGCATGCTATCTGTCTGTTATATCAGTTCATCTATTTGATAAATTGGGAAAGTTATTTTTAGAGTATAGAAATCATTGGCTCATAATCATTTTGTTCTTTCACATTACTATTTTAATGTATAAGCACATTGACACAGTTAATTACAGCAAGCTATGGAGGAAGATAGTACTGTGTTATGTCCACTTAGCTCTACATTCTTCCTTTAGGTTCTGTTTGGCCACTTGCTCTGTGTCAGAGGAATGCTTATCCTGTAATTCTCCCAAAATTTTGTACCTTTTTTCTCCTAACATTGCAGACTAAACCCTCTTACAGCAATGTAAATGAATGAGCTGCTACACACATCAGTCAGGATCTACCTCAAAGTGTAATGTTAGTGAAGAAAGTTTTATAATAGTTGATATCACTTCTGTCAATTTCAGAAACCTAAATATCCAGGTTATTAAGAATGTTGAGATTAGTATATGTCAATGAAAAGTATGGAATAATAAGTCCAACCCAGAATAATGGTTACCCCATGGGAGCGGGGTGGGGTTTGAAGGAAAAATACGTGAGGAACGAGTGAGATAGTTAAGAAGGAACAAAAAGGCTTTCTAAGAATTTAGTATTGTCCTCTTTAGTAATTGGATGATAGGACTCACTTGTGTATTTTCGTACTATCGTTTTCATATATACATATTATTTTAAGTGTGAAATATATTTTTTTAAATATATTTTATTGATTTATTACAGAGAGGAAGGGAGAAAGATAGAGAGTCAGAAACATCGATGAGAGAGAAACATCGATCAGCCGCCTCCTGCACATCCCCCAGTGGGGATGTGCCCGCAACCCAGGTACATGCCCTTGACCGGAATCGAACCTGGGACCTTTCAGTTCGCAGGCCGACGCTCTGTCCACTGAGCCAAACCGGTTTCGGCGTGAAATATTTTATAATACAATATTTCTTTAAAAAATAAAATAGAGATTTCGCCAGCCTAGTATTAAGCTATACAGATCTTTGGTTCTACCAAGGAATCTTTGGATATTCTCCTAAGAATCTAGAGAGGCAATACTCTGCAGTGTCCTATGGAGATTTCCAGTTGTACTTTCTCTTCCTAAAAAGAATTGCTTGTACCTTAGACACTTAATGAAAATTTCAATGTTATAAGACCTCATTGAAGACTTGACCAAGACACATCTTGGTGGTTTTAACCACTTTTAATTATGTGCTTTACCGATGTCTTTGTCTTTTCTGTTCCTCCAGTTGCTTCATGAGTACTGGATGGCTCTGAGGAATCGTGTATCTGCTGTTGATGAACTGGCAATGGCTACAGAACGTCTAAGAATTCGTCATCCTAGGGAGCCAAAGCCCAATCCACCTGTTCTTCACATCATTGAACCACATGAGGTAATTTGCAAGTAAACCACAGAAAAGAGCACAGCAAATAGATAATACAAAAGCCCAAGATTCAGAGGAGAGAGAGTCACGACATAGAGGAGAGAGAGTCACGACAATGATCTCTACAGTTTAATCTCTTCTCTTTGATCCATATGAAGTTATTTGATTATGTAGGTCAGAAATGTTCAAAGTTGAGCAATTTCACATCTAATACTTGCTTTAAATTCACCATTTCGGTTCATTTGTTTCTCTCCAGATTGCAGATTCACCTATTTTTGAACACCTTCAATTTGATGCAACCTAAAGATATTCTTGGTCAGTTTTCAGACATGTGTCCTATTACGTCAGCTTTTTCAGAACTAGAAAAGTCTTCCCTAAGAAAACCAAAAACATCTTTTGCAGTATTTTCCTTTGCTAACGATGAACACATATTGACAACGTATCTGCTAATAAATCTCTTTTTATATCTCATTATTAAAAAATAACTTCACCAACATTTTCTATATTAAAAATATCATTTTCTTTATAATGTACTTGTATTCCTTGTGTATGCTAAATCTTTTAAATTTTTTTCTTTCCATAAAGCTTAGAGACCGTAACTCAGGAAAATTGGTAATATTCATTACACACTATCTTAACTTTTTTTTCAGTGATCTATCCACTTATTTTTCTTTTACAAATAATAAAAAAAATTTCTATCTCATATTTTGCTTTAAAATTAATAGTCACAATTGAAGAAACAATTGGTTGTCTAATCAAGTGGCTAAGCTCTTGAATCATAAGGCCTCAACAAATGTTTCATCTTACTGTTCTCATTGGATAATAAGAACTTCTATTTTGATCATTCCTGGTAAATAGCAAATTTCTTCTAGTGGTTTTCACTTGACAGTCATGACAGATGGTTAACATGGTAGCTACTGCTTTCAGGGGATTCTATCAGATGAATCTTCATTTCCAGTGGAAAGCTGTTGGCAACTTTTAGGAAAAGTCCATCCGTCAGGACTTCTCTGCCATGGCTGCCAGGCTGCTGGATATGATATTCCTAAAATTGCATGGATATTCTTTGCATCATTTTTAAATATTCCTGTAAGCAATGTTTTGAACAGGTCGTCTCTTTATGTTTTACTTCTTTTGTTGTGAAGTCTTTCACACAAGTCCAAAAAGCAAGTTTCTGTAAGTTTATTGTAGGTTCCAAGAAATTCTTGAAACTGTTTTATCTAATCAGATTCTAGCATTTGTGTAGCCATATTTTTTGGTACCTTTATTAGTCACTTTTTCTAATGCATGAATTTCCTTTCTGTTCTGGAAAAGTAGTTGTCCAACATTGGCTTGAATGTCTCCAGTGAGGCCTGATTTCTTATGTAAGCACAGAGTCTCACTTCGACAACAGTATGAGGCTGGGGGGACTGAGCTGCCAGTCAGGTATGGGGGCGGACGGTTGGGGTCAGGTGGGTGCTGCAGTTGCTGGATGCAAAAGAGCTCACTTAACTTTTGAAATAGAAGTCTCAGCAAGTGTTTTTTGTGTTGTTCTTTTAACAAATTCATCTTATTTTTATATTCCTGTTTTGTCTATTATATTCTACTGAAGAGGCCATACAGAGGATGGGGGCATTGAGATTTTTCTCTAGATTTCTTAAAATCACCCTGGCCAGAGTAGCATATTATTTCATTTTTCTTTTTTTTTTTCAATATATTTTATTGATTTTTTACAGAGAGGAAGGGAGAGGGATAGAGAGTTAGAAACATCGATGAGAGAGAAACATCGATCAGCTGCCTCCTGCACACTCCTTACTGGGGGTATGCCCGCAACCAAGGTACACGCCCTTGACCGGATGCAAACCTGGGACCCTTGAGTCCTCAGGCCAACGCTCTATCCACTGAGCCAAACTGGTTAGGGCTCACTTTTCTTTATCCATGGATGTACTACTGAAAAATGATACAGATAGAATTTGGGTTAATTTTTTTTTTTTTATATCTGACTTCAAGTGTATAGGAAAGTTTCCTATTTAAAACTTTGACATTGAGTTTTAAGCAAAAAATATATACATTTATTTTTGAAATATATTGTCTATTATTCATTTTCCACATTTGAGTTTTCTCATGTAAATGAGTTTTCTTAAAAGAGGACATATTTGTATTGAGGGAGAATTATGCCTTTTTAATATAATTTTACCACCATTCTGAGAGAGAATAAAGTTATTTTGTTTTGTTTTTCAGGTGGAGCAAAATCGGATAAAACTACTAAATGATAAAACTGTTGCTACATCACAGCTTCAGAAAAAACTTGGGCAGCTTCTTTACCTAAATAACTTGGAGAAGGTATTGTTTTAAAATATGCTACTTTTTTCCATGCTATGTTATCAATAAACCACTTTAGTGACTCCATTTAAACTATTAGTCCCATAATTAATTGTACAGGGTTTTTTTTTAATCAGTGTTTTATTTGTTGTTAGATATATGAGTCTGAACACTAGCTATGTCTACAATAGCTACACACGTCACAAATGAAGATGATGATCTATAGAAAATATGTTACATAGATAATATAAAGGTATGCACTATACAGATTAGGACAATAGTTATGTCCAACAAAAATTACATTTATATAAATTATGGGTTATTGTCATGACATGATTAAATATTTTAAATGGTTATTATTGTGAATAAATGAAATGAGAAAATGCTCATGTTAGACAGTTGAGGAAAAAAATAACTAAAATTATAAATGGAATATAATCCCAATTTTTGTGATTATGTTTATTTGAAATAAAAGATAATGAACTTAACAAATTTTTTAAATAATTAATTTTTCTGGCACTCAACAAATATTTATTGAGCATCTACTATGTGTATACATTGTACTAGAAGTTTGAGATAGACAGACTTGGTCCCTGGCCTCAAGGGATTTTGAGTAATTTGATGTGGACATATCACAGGCACTAGATCAAGTAGTGATTAATAAGATGATAGTGATTCAGCTGAACTTGACAGATTAGATGTAAATAAATGACTTAGAGCAGAATGGCCTGCATTTAAGATGCTACAGAAATTTGAATATTAACGTTATGTTGTCAAACAGCTGTTTTCAATGTCAGGTACTGGTTAAGTGGACTCCAAAGCATTTAAAGAATCTACTACTTGTTGAGGAATTATACTTCTTTATAGGAGAAGCAGGTAATGATGAGCCAGCATTTACAGTAGCCAAGATGTGAAAACAACCTAAGTGTCTACGGAGAGATGAATAGATAAAGAAGGTGGAATAATATTCAGCTATAAAAAAGAATAATTCTTGCCATTTGGAACAGCATGGATGGACCTTGTAGGCATTATGCTAAGTGAAATAAGACAAAGATAAATACCATATGATCTCTGTTTTATGTGGAATCTAATCCATAATAATAAAAGCATAATATGCTACTTAGACCAGACAGCCAAATGACCTTCTAGACGTCATTCCAGACGTCCTTCCAGATGAAGCTGTGGTGGCGGGGGTGGAGGCAGAGGCGGTTATGGGAGATCAGGCAGGCAGGAGAGTGATTAGGGGCAATCAGGCAGACAGGCAGAGGTATTTAGGGCCGATTATGCCTGCAGGGAGGGTGGTTAGGGGCGATCAGGCAGCAGGCAGGCAGGAAGAGTGATTAGGGGCGATCAGGCAGGCAGGAAGAGTGATTAGGGGCGATCAAGCAGGCAGGCGAGTGGTTAGGGGCGTTCAGGCAAGCAGTTAGGGGTGATCAGGCAGGCAGGCAGACTAGTTAGGGGCGATCAGGCAGGGAGACAGACTAGCGGTTAGGAGACAGTGGTCCCAGATTGCAAGAGGGATGTGCGACTGTGGGATCGGGCCTAAACTGGCAATTGGACATCCCGTATTGCAAGAGGGTGCAGGCGGGCTGAGGAACCCCCTGTCCCCCATGCATGAATTTCGTGCACTGGGCCTCTAGTAAAAAATAAAAAGCACACAACATTAAGCTCGTAGGTACAGACAACTGACGGTTGCCAGAGATGGTGGTTGTGGAGGTAGGTGAAAGGAGTCAAAAGATACAGACTTAGAGTTTTAAAATAAATAAAGCTTGGGGATATAATGTACAGCATAGTGACTATATTTAATACTGTATTGTATATTTGAGAGTTGCTAAGAGAGTCAAGGATAGTCAAGAGCAATGACTTATAAAAAACTGTTTGGTTAGTGAAACCACAGACTTAAAAACTTTAGTAATCCTTTATGTTTTCTTCAGTTTGAAAACCTGCCCATTTGATGACTTTTCTAAAGCTCTTTTCATTTTTAAAAATAGTTTTAAGGAGATTTTGAAAAGCTTTTATACTTCAACATAATTCCCAGGTATAATTAGGTCTCAGATCAGTAGTTATTTGTTTTGCCTTAATGAGATTAGAAAAAGGATACCGAGAAGAAACCAGTATTAATAAGGAGTTATGGAAATAAATGCTGCCTCTTCCTATGTTTGTGAGCCATGCTAAGCGGACATGCAGAATATATCATTTCTTTGTAACAAAACCTAGCTTGAAAATATAATCTATGAATTTAGCTTATTATATCATATTGTTCTTTTCATTTTGCCTTCTATAATAATCACAACTACAGTAATATGATAACTTTAACAAACTATAATAAAACTGTTTCCATTTTTTGTTCACTTATTTAGTAAATGTGATTTGTAAATCCAGGAATGATAGTATTAGTAATAAAATATAAATTATCAGGTCATCATATTCATCAGGTTATTAAAATTGCAATTGCCAGAATTTACTTCCATAAATGAGTTGTATTTGTACCAGGTTTTCAAATATAACCAATATATTTTTGAATTCTTCTCTTTTGGATAGTCTCAAGACAAGACGTCAGGAGGTATTAATCCAGAACCTTGTCCAATCTGTGCTCGGCAGCTGGGAAAACAGGTGAAATTATAATAAACATCACTGGCATTTATAAAACACTTCAGTTTTCAAAGGCATTGCTATTTGTCTGTTATTCTGTTTATGCCATTTCAGTCAACTTCCTGTCACTACTAATATTCTGGTGCCAGATGACTCTGGCTTCTCCTCCATTGTAGATATGTTTTGCTTTTCTCTTCTTCTTGTCCATTTGAGCTCTCACAGTCTGCACAAGTCCCCTCAAGTAAAGGAAGTGCCCTTCATTCCCCGTGGCATGAAAGGTGCACAGGGTACAGAACAGTACTGCTCTGTCTACAAAAATGCCACTGAGTCATTTTCCTGAAGCCCCCGCTCCTGGGGACCCTGACCCAGGCCTTGAGAGCAGAGGTGCACCTGGAGAATGTCATAAACTGCGTCACCCAGGAAAACCCAAATAACCCTTTCCCTTTCCCAGTCAGTGTTTTTAAACTGAGCTTATATATCACATTTTCTCTACCTTTAGTGTGGCTTCTTTTCCAAGAGGCTTTTTAGTTCATCCTGCAAAGTACCTAGGGAAGGCCCAGCCACACACCATTTCTCCATTCAAGTACAGAGACATCATAGCTTAGGGCTTAGGAGCCTGTCACTCCTAGCACCATTCTGTTTTTATTATTGTTGGTGGTTTTTATCAGGTGGAAAGTTTAAATAATTAACACAAGATGTCAGAACTTTTAGAACTGACACCTCGATTAAATCTAATGCTCTTCTACACGCCCCCCCAACCCCTGCCAAAAAGGGGAGAAATCCCCATAATATGCTCCAGAAAAGTTATTGTGTCTTTCTTAAAATATGATCAAGGGGGTTTCAAAAATACATTTTTGTTTGTTTATTTAGTAATTTTTAATGTATCCCAGAACCACTTTTAAAATATCTGAGATACTAGTCCATCTTATTTCCTATAAGAAATAAGATGGGAAATGCTTTAACATGGGAAAATGAAATATTTAGGCAGTACAATGATGACTTCTCCTCTTCATATATGTATACATTGGAAGGGATCTTCGGTAGTAACTCCCTGAGCATGTTCTGTGTTTTCTTTTCCAGTGGGCAGTCCTGACCTGTGGGCACTGTTTCTGTAATGAATGCGTTTCCATTATTATCGAACAGTACAGCGTGGGCTCCCACAGAAGCTCCATTAAGTGTGCCATCTGCCGGCAGAACACGTCTCACAAAGAAATCTCGTATGTCTTCACCTCGGAGAAAGCCAGCCAGGAAGAGGACATCCCTGTGAAGGTGAAGTAGATTAAGAACATATAGAGGAGTAGTCAGGGCAATGAGAAAATCAGAATAAGGCTGTGCATGTGTAGGAACCACTGTTGTCTGTCTGTGGACACACTGCCTGAAAGCCTCAGCTTCATCATCTACCCTCTCCTGTGAGAAGAGCACAAGAACACTCCCTCCATCATAGTCAGCGATAGGCATGCCCACTGTGGCCAAAAAGTGCCTTCTTAGAATTCCACTTCCCTGTTATTTTCTATAGTATTTCTGTCTACTACAAATAGTGCTCTGGTTACATTAGAGATTTATTTAAAGAAAGCTTTTTTCCTCATTCTTTGATTTAGCCCTGAATATCAGGGAAAAAGGATATTCCCAACCATGTTGAAGGAGCAGGTAGACTGGTTACTGAAGTTAGTGGTCTTTCAGGGTGCAGCCTACACTTGGCTTTATTTCTCTAATTTTTTTTCCCATGCTTTATTCCAAATTTTTTTGTTGTTGTTAATCCTCACCCAAGGATTCTTTTCCATTGATATTTTAGAGAGAGTGGAAGAGAGAGGGAAAGACAGGGAGATACATTGATGTGAGAGAAACACATCAATTGGTTGCCTCCTACACATGCCCTGGTCAGGACTCCGGCCAGGGAGGAGCCTGCAACCCAAGTATGTGTCCTTGACCGAATCAAACCCAGGACCTTTTAGTGCTCAAGCCAACTCTCTATCCACTGAGTCAAATCAGGTAGGGCTTCATTCCAAATATTAAGAAAGTGGCCATAATATGAAATCCAAACAGGATCTGTAATTTATTCAGGAAAGGCCTGTACTAGACTTTCTGTTCTTTGTATTTCTTAAACGTGATTTGTTTTTCCCCTAACTAAGCTTAGGTGAAGGACAAATAAATAGATGAATGTAGTATGGGATGTTGGCCAGAAGAACTAGCCAAGAGAATGGTGGCACATGCTCTTAAGCAAGAGGTGATAAAATCTTTTCCCTTAATTCCTTCTCCTTCTGGGTCCTTGAAGCTCTCTTCTCGCTATGTTTAAGGATTGTATTTTGGGGTAGAATTAACTATCCCACTTAGTCAGTCTCAGTTAAGATGTTAGAATATTAGGCAGTTGTTAGGATGTCCCCTCCCAAGGAAACTATAGTTGAATTAAAAAATATCTAATTGCTCTTTATTCCTACTGCTACTTGAGTAAAACCTGAAAATATCAGTTACATTGCTGTCTAGAAAATAGTAGAGAACATTTGGAGAGACAAGATTAGGAGGCTACAGCAATAGTGATGATGTCTTTGATTACACTGGTGGCAGTGGAAGTGGATATATTAAGAGATATTTAGAGTGAAGTTGATTAGCAAAATAATGTTGTAGGGACTGATGATGAAGATTTCAGAGGTGACTCCCTGGTTTCTGATGTGAAAAAGTCAGGAAGATATGGTGCAGTTACTATGTTAAGGTATTTGGAAGAGGAGTACATTTAGACATACTGTCTTTGAAGTGCCTAAGACATTCGATTAGAACTATCCAGCAAAGTGTTAATATGTGGAGCTGGAGATTTAAAAAGTCAGTCATTGGCTTCAGAGATCTTTGCAGCCATGAGAGAGCATGAGATGACCTAAGAAAAGGAACATAGAAGTTAGCTTCTGATCAGGTCCTACAGACTCCATAGCTCGTGAAGGTGGAAAAAGCGAGCAGACTAAGAAAGGAGACCTAGCAGGAGAACTGGAGACAGCACTCCAGGCGAGTGTGCTGTCAACAGCGGCCCCAGGAACACTCTGCTTCAATAAGGAGGAGACTGTCAGCTCTGCCCAAATAATAGGTAGAGGTTCGGCTATCAAGCAAACAAGCTGTAAGATTAGATGTTCTTAGCAAGGAATAGGTGATTTTCTTTAGTCATTTTCAGATAGGACAGTTTTCAGTACTCCAGATGTGGCTGGAGAATTGGGTGACCCAAGTGAGGTGAAGAAAAAAGGGTTCTAGAAGATGAAGCGATGAGACCCAGATGTTGAGTGGGTTGTCCTAGTGCATAATATCTAGCGTGGTTATGCTTTATTCTACTCACCACACAAAGAACTGCTTTCCTTCTCTGTCCCCCTCTCCTCCTTTCTTTCCACTCCTATAATTCTCCTTTTTCTTCTCATAAAAATGGTCTTTCTTAGCTCTTTTTTCTTTTTCTTCTGTCTCTTCCTCTGGCCTCAGGCATCCCAAGGACTACAGATGGCATTCATGCCTAAGAAGGGCTGCTGACTCTTAGATGAAAGCATTCACAGTACAGGGAGCAGCAGAACTGCTGTGTCAGGCCTAATGCGCTGAGGTTTAGGAAGTGATCACTCTAGCTACGAGTAAACAGTACAGCTTCTGTGAAACTGAGTCATTGAACCCATCAAACCTAACACCTGTTTATCCTATGGCAGCTTTCCTAGAACCCAGGAAAGAGACTAAGACAGTTCCATTTGTTGTCCTGTTGGGACAGGGGTATCAGTGTACAGCTGTGTTCATTGTGCTCTGATTTCTTCCTGTCTTTCATGGGTTTTGATGAACACATGAGTTAATTAAAGCATCTTGTAAAAAATTATAAGACTACAGAATTTACTAAAGTTAATTTATCTTTTGTTATAGATACACATATTTGCATTTCTTTTTTATTAAATATATGACTGAATATTGTACCTATTATGCAAGCAAATTGTATCCCTCTTTCACATTCTCACCTTGCTTCTTGCTGCCTTTTCTGTCACCATTTGTATCTGTCACTTCTGCCTTCTGTTGCCTGTTCCCTTTTCTTAACTTCTGTCACATGTCTGCCCTGGTGTCTGCCACTTCGCCTTGAAGCATCTGCTTATTGTTGTCTCAGACTCTCACTGGACTCTTCTGACTTTCTAAAACTCTCCCATGAAATGCTCACATCGTCTAACCTGGAGTTGAGGATGTGGTCAGGTAAAGATGGCTCTATGTCAGAGGTCCTCAAACTACGGCCCCCGGGCCACATGCGGCCCACCAAAAACATTTATCCGGCCCGCTGGGTGGGTGTTTTTGCTGCTGCTGCCTGTCCTGCTTAGCAGCCAACTCGTCCCAGGCCCGCAGTGCGCATGTGTGGAATGTCTGCGGGACAGTGAACTGGCCCCCTGCTTAAAAAGTTTGAGGATCTCTGCTCAATGTGAATAATGAAGGCATTATTTTGAAATTTTGGAAATATTAGTTCAAACTATCCCTAAATCGAGGGGATTTTTTATTACTGAGTATCAAATCCCTATCTTTATTAAACAACCCTGAGAAGTAATTTTTAAATTGTATTACAGTTTTTATTTTATCAAAAATGTTTATTTCAGTTCAGCCAGTGTGACTCAGTGATTGAGTGTTGACCCATGAACCAAGAGGTTATCAGTTCAATTCCTGGTCTGGGCACATGCCGTGTTGTGGGCTTGATCCCCAATAGGGGACATGCAAGAGGCAGCTGATCAATGATGTTTCTCTTTATCAGTGTTTCTACTTCTCTATCCCTCTCCCTTCTTCTCTCTCTAAAAATCAATAAAACCATATTTTTTAAAATAAAATGTTTTAAAAAATAAAATGTTTTATTTCACTCTAAGCCAATAGTTGAGACTATTGAACATAATAAACAACGTAATATCATACATAGTGCTTAATTATGTAGCAGATCTCAGATAATAAATATTTAAAGAATATAAAAATAGTATTAAATAACATAAGACAGTTTTTTCTACTGGTATTTCATAATGTAAGAGATTCTATTTATTAACCATAGAAATAAAATGAATACTGAGATCAGAATGTTCTCTATAGTGGATGCTTGTAAGTTAAAGACTGTATCTGCCCTAACGACAGTATGACAGTATTCCTAAATGACCCTTGGAACCTACTGGGCATTTCACAAAGTAAACAAAATTCCCCTTGCAAGTCCTGGCAACTGCCAGGCGTTTTGGATACTGAAGTAGGCCTCCTGGCAGAACATAGCCCCACGTGGCATGTTCCCTGTGTCCTAAATTTGACTAGGTTTCACACAGAGCATTTTTGTTGGTAGAAACCCTGACCCTGTACTGGACAAGGTTTTTATGTCATGAGAAGTTTCTATCCAGGAGAAAATGTACTTCTAAGATTTAAACCATAAATTATGAAATTACCTTTATGAAGAGCTTATGCTTTGTGGAGTATAAACTCCACTAAATGTAGAAAGGACATTGTTCTTGAGGTGGGGACTTTGTTTTATTTAATACTGTGTCCCCAGCATCTAGAATAATGCCTGGCATGTAACAGGCACTCAGTGAGTGGATGGATGGACAATTGAATAATATTTACATACTAGAGGCCCGTTGCACGAATTCGTGCACAGGCAGGGTCCGGCCAGCTGGCCCCAATTGGGGCCAATCGGGGGTGGGCTGGTCGGGGACAGGGGCCATGGGTGGTTGGCCAGCTGGCCCCACCCCCTGGTCAAACTCCCAGTCGAGGGGACAATTTGCGTATTAGCCTTTTATTGAATAAGATAATATCCCTAAGACCCTTTGGGTGCAAATAAAGCTTTTACTTTTTTGCTATTGCTAACTTATCTCTTGAAAATCATTATTCAAGGTGCTTAAAAGAACAGGATAATATTTTGATGGCCTTATGCACTGTAAGATTTCCCACAGCCGAGGTGGAGTTTCCATTGAACTTCATTCAATTAGCATGTTAATGCTTAAGAACCCAGCACTTACCCCAGGCATTTGCTTGAAAAGTATTCCCACTTTATGAGACCAGTCATACAAGTTGCATAACAGCACCAAGTTGTATCTGTCACCACCAATTTGGGTTTTTAGTATGGTGAACAGGTGCAGACAGAAATAAAACAATGTTAGCTGGTCTTAGTGGAAACTACTATGGATAGCACAGGCACATGAGAGAGTTAGCTCTACTTCAAAAAGAAAAGTCCAGAGTAAAAGTAATGGAAGTCAAAATACCAAGACAACAAGTGACTTCCTCCAAACTGAACAGTAGTAGGAAACATTCAAGTTATTTACAAGTTACAAACCACCAAAGAAATTTAAAGAAAAATCTATGCTACAAAATCTTACCTTCAGGGCCATATTTCTGTATGACTTTCTGGTGTGCTTTTATATTCAACTAGAGCAGTGGTTCTCAACCTTCTGGCCCTTTAAATACAGTTCCTCATGTTGTGACCCAACCATAAAATTATTTTCATTGCTACATAACTGTAATGTTGCTACTGTTATGAATTGTAATGTAAATATCTGATATGCAGGATGATCTCAGGTGACCCCTGTGAAAGGGTCATTCGACCGCCAAAGGGGGTGCGAACCACAGGTTGAGAACCGCTGAACTAGAGTCTCGGTGTATGGGTTCGTGCACCAGTGGGGTCCCTCAGCCTGGCCTGCACCCTTTCGTAATCTGGGACCCCTCGGGGGATGTTGGACTGCCAGTTTTGGCCCGATCCCTGCAGGCCAGGCTGAAGGACCCCACCAGTCACCAGTGCATGAATCCGTGTACCAGGCCTCTAGTATGCATATGAGATCTTTGGTTAATCTCTTTCTGCCTTCCCCCCTCCCCACTTCCCTTTGAGATTTATCAGTTTGTTCCATGTTTCTTTCCATGCCTATGCGTGAGTGTCTGCCTCCTGGTAGTCAATGCATGTTATAGCTACTGGTCAGATGGTTGGACACTTAGCATATTAGCCTTTTATATATTTAGACTAGAGGCCCGGTGCATTGATTCGTGCACCAGTGGGGCCCCTCCGCCCGGCCTGCACACTCCCACAATCCAGCACCCCTCGGAGGATGTCAGACTACCGGTTTCCATCCAATCCCTGCAGGCCAGGCCAAGGGACCCCACTGGTGCACAAATACATGCACCAGACCTCTTGTATGCATATGAGATCTTTATTTCCTCTTTTCCCTCCTTCCTCTTCCCCCCCTTCCTTTTGAGATTCATCAGTCTGTTCCATGTTTCCATGCCTGTGTGTTGAGCATCTACACCCTGGTGGTCAGTGCATGTCATAGTGAACAGTTGAATGTTCGAACACTTAACATATTAGCCTTTTGCATGTATAGACTTTTGCATATATAGTCCACAAATTTTGTGCATGGGGGGTGGGTCCCTCAGCCCAGCCTGCGCCCTCTCGCAGTCCAGGACTCCTCGCTCCTTACCGCCCACCTGCTTGCTGAGCCCGGCTTCTGGCTGAGCGGCACTCCCCCTGTGGGAGTGCACTGACCACCAGGGGTCAGCTCCTGCATTGAGTGTCTGCCCCCTGGTGGACAGTGCACATCATAGCGACCAGTTGTTCTGGTCATTCCACTGTAAAGATCACTTAGGCTTTTATTATATAGATTCTCTCAGGGTATAAATTCCATAACTTGTACACTTTTGAGGCTAAAGAAAATTCCCAGAAAATACAAAATAAAAAAGGATAAACACATATGTACCTACCATATAGTTTTGGTAATAAAAGTGTTTTATAATGGTTTTCCCTTCTGTTGTTAACTAAATTTTATTTGGTAATAATGTGTTTTCTTCTTTGTGTTCAAAGGGTAGTCATTCTACAAAAGTGGAAGCTGTGGTCAGAACTCTGATGAGAATCCAGCTTAGAGATCCAGAAGCTAAAGCACTTGTTTTCTCAACGGTATAATGAGCATTTTCATCCTCACTGTTAACACCGACTGGCTTTCTATCTAATCATGTTATGTCTGAGAACTAGTTATTAAAGTTTGCCATAATATAGGTAGGGTTTAGAATTACTGATAGATTATTTTCTATGTCCATACGATAGAATTATTTTTATAGAATTTTATGATGCTTCACAAGACAATTCCAATAGCTACATTTCGTGTTTTTATATTCCTTTTACTTGGGGATTTTCTTATATTAATATTTTTAAAAATTGGAATCTGGTACCTTGAAAGTCTCATTTTGCAAATGAACTTGATTGTTTAAAGAGAAAGATTCTAGTTTTCCTTTTGGAAAGATAAATAAGCACATTCATTAAGCACTCGATTATTAATTTTCTATTATTTATGCTTAATTCAGTTCTCAAAGATGATTATTTTCTTTACCCTATCTTTAACTAGCATTTGATTAAAAAAAATAAAAACACTACCATTTCAATATAGTATTAAATAATATTGATGGTACTTCATTTAAAGGTTTTGGTTTTGTGTTTACTTAATTCTGAGGTACAAAAGTTATTTTGACTTAGTTCCTTTTCAATTCTCTTAATGTGAAAGTGATGTATAAATATTTTCTTATTTTATGTGTTCTTAGTGGCAAGATGTATTAGATATTATTTCAAAAGCTCTCACTGACAACAACATGGAGTTTGCACAGATCAGTCGTGTGAAGACATTTCAGGTATGCCAAGATCTTCTAATGTTTTTTAAAGTGGATTCCATTGCAAATGGAAAGTTCTGTTAACTAGCTTACTTTCATTTATTGCCTTGTGTCTTGATCAATTATAAAGCAAAGTAGAGAAACTATAGTTATTTTCTTTCTGTTCAGTTATACCCATAGCATGATTTCTTCTGACTTGAGGTACATTTCTTTAATATAACAAAAGATGGCCTATAATAGACCTTTTGAGTGGACTGAGGCCTCATGCCCCTGGGATTAGGTTCTAAATTCACTGCATCAGGCAAAACTACATGTGGTCAGATTGTCCTTACATCACACTCAGTGCAACAACAGTGCACACCTAACAAGGCAAACACACACAAAAAGACCAAGTGAACATTGAGCAGATTCATGTCTCTTATCATACATGCTCTAACACATTCTTACTCTTGTTGTTCTCTCAGCTCGTATAGTTTAATTTGCATACATCACATAGTGATTCAACTAGAACTTAGGAGACACTTGTACTCATAAAGTCAAGCAACAAGTTTACATTTTCTAAAAATAGTAATTTTACATTTAATTTTCTTAGCTATTATATTCCACAATACCACTAGGCATATTTAACATGAGCTGTAATATATTGCTCTTACTTCTAACTGATCCAGCTAAAATTTAAATGTACCTTTTCTTTTTTAGGAGAACCTTTCAGCATTTAAACATGATCCCCAAATCAATATTTTGCTGCTGCCCCTGCACACAGGTTCTAATGGATTAACTATCATTGAAGCTACTCACGTTCTCTTGGTGGAGCCCATATTGAACCCTGCCCATGAGCTTCAGGCCATAGGAAGGGTGCACCGAATTGGACAAACAAAGTAAGGACTTTAATATCAGTCATGTTTGTTTCAAGTTCCTAAGACTCTTCATTTGTATTCATCATAACCTATTCATTTTTAATCTCTTCCTCATTTATTAAATTTTCAAGTATTATATAACTAAAGGACATTTTGAGAGGTTTCCAACCCTCCCTCCTCCAAGCAACAAACCCCCAAATTCTCCTAGATTTTTGCCTTTGCTCCTTCACAAACTACCCTGATACTTTGTCAAAGAAGTTCCTTAAACTGCTTAAGACAACTGCAAAGTTGAAGGCATCCATCATAACTTTGGGAAGAATTGATTTTTTATTGTCTCAGGTAGTTTGTATTTAAAAGAAGTCATATTTCATGCATGACTGAACACAGATATCTCCCTTTTAAATTCTTCCCCTTAGGAAAAGACAGCCTCACTTTAAGACAGGTCTACTCTTAGAGATAATTAGATTTAGTTTAAGGCCCAAAGCAAACCTAGTATGGACTACTTTTATTCAAGTATCAAGATGGACCATTATTCTTTATAAGGTCGCTCATATGTATTACCTCCTGGATGTTAGATGCCTTGAATGTTTTTCAAAAAAATGCATCTATATGAAGAACTTATTAATAAGTAAATATTGATTGAACACCATTGTGCTGGATACTGAAGAGTCAAGTTGAAAAAAGACATAATCTGTTGTCCCCAATGAGGTTAGCATATAGTACAGGAAATGGATGATTGAATATATTGCAGTACGATGTGCAAAAATATAATAGAAGTACTGTGGTAACAAAAGAAGGGAGTGAGCAGTTTGTGCCCTGGAGAGTGAGAAAAAGCTGTATTACGTTTAGTCTTGAAGGAATAATTATTTCAAAGTTGGGCTAAAAAGGGGTGTTCACACAGCCAAAGAGAGTCTTATTTTCAAAAGCAGAGAAGAGTTAACCAACATAATGTTTCTAGGGACAGTAAGGAGTTTGCAGTTGCTGAGATGTAAGGTATGAGGAGAGCAGTGGCAGGAGATGAGGTTTCCTGGGCCAGGCTCAGACACATGGACTCTGTGAGCAATAACTGAGAGAATAAATGATGACTTAATATTAAGCAAATGCTTAGCAAAATATCGCAAAGTAATACAATAAATTCAGGCTTATTCTACAGTACTACCAAGTATCATTTAAAATGCAGTTATGTCTTACTTGTTTGTTTTTTGTTTGTTTTTATGGGGTGTTTATTTTTTGTCTTATGTTTTTAAACATAGACTTCTTGTCTAACCGATGTTTCTGAAGCATGCACTGGACTCTTCTCTGATGGAAGGCCACAGTCTAAAAGAACATTTAACACTACCTGACAATTCAACCATGCTTCCCTAGTAAATAGATTGTCCCACTTTCTAAGGAGACTATCTTAAGTCTTCTACATCTTCCTCCTGCCCTTTGACAACGATCTAGCCTCATACAGGGAAATCAGATACAATCAGATTAGAAGTGCCTCCTCTTTCCATCACCAACTTGAACAGTCTCCTGTATCAGTATCTACACACTTCATTCAGTGAATTTATATTGAGCACCTGTCTGCCAGGGACAGTTCTGGGTGCTTGAGATGCCCATACTGGGGCTTAAAATCCTGATTATAAAAAGTTGTTAGAGAAGCAGATGGTAAACAATAAGCATAGTAAGAAAAGTATATACTGTGTTAGGAGTTAGAAAAGTAGACTTGGGTAAGGAGGATAAAGAATGCAGGTGGCTGGCCAGGACAGCATGGGGGTCTTGTGGAGAAGGTGATATCTGAACCAAGGTGAGACGTGAGATAAAGAAAGCCCAGCAGATACCTTAGTGAAGACTATTTGGGTAGACAGTACACTGAGTGCAAAGGCCCTTAGTCAGGAGTATGCCTGGTGTATTTCAGGAATAGGAAGGAGCCAGAGTTGATGAAGTAGAGGGAGCAAAGAGGAAAGAAGTAGGAGATGAAGTCAGAGAGTTTGGCTGGAGGGCTATGTGTGTGTGTGAAGGACTATATAGGGCCCAGAGGCCATTGGAAGGCTTTGAGCAGAGGAGTGACATGAGCTAATATAAGTGTTGAAACAGTCATTCCAAATGTCATGTTTGGGCATGGGGAGGGAGTGGGGGCACAAGGGAGGCTAGAAGCAGGGAGACTAGTTAAAAGGCAATTGCAGGAATCCTGGTGAGAGTGGAAGGTAATCTGGACCATGTTAACAGTAGTAGAAATGGTGAAACACGGTCAAGTTCTGGATTTATTTAGAAAGTAGAACCAGTAGTATTTGTGAACAGACTGGACATGGTGTGTGAGAGTCAGGTTAACGCATGGTGTTAACCTGGACAACCGAAGGATGAAGCTGCTTTCTGTGGGCCTGGGGAAGGCTATAGGACTCGGGGAGGGAACGGCAGAACTTCATTGTATAAATAAGTTCGAGATGTTATTAGACATCCAAATGGAGATGTCTGTTCTGTAATGGGATATAGATGTCCAGCGTTCAGAACAGTCTGGACTAGAGAGATACATCTGGAAGCCATCATCATATAATGGTATTTTTAAGTCTTGAGACTAAATATGGTTACCAACAGAGACTGTAACCAAAGATGAAACTCCAGAGCACCCCAAAGTTTAAGGGTCTGGGAGAAAAGGAAAAACCAGCAAAGAGGATAGATAAAGATCAAACAGCGCATTAAGAAGAAAACTGGGAGATGTCCTGAAAGCCAAGTAAAGAATGTAACTCAAGAAGGGGAATACGATCCACTGTGTCATGTACTGTCCAAATGTCAAGTACAGTAAGGATTGAGAATTGATCCTTAGACTTAGCAGCATGGAGATCAAAACCAGTTTGGGTGGAGTGGTGGAGGCAAGGGCCTGGTGTGAGTGTAAGATAGAATAGGATTTTATTTATTTATTAACAAACACTTTTATAAGAGAGAGGGGTTAAGTAACTTGTCCAGGGTCACATGGCTAGTAAAGTGGTGGCAAGTTTCAAACAGCCATTCTGCCTCAGCACTCCATGCTTTTAACCACAATGCACTGTGGACTGTAGAGCTGGTGGGACTAGTGTGAGTTTTGCTGCAGAGAGGAGAGAAAAGGAAGAGTGGGATCAAGAGAGTTGTGTTATTTTCCCCTTTTCATATGAGAGAAATAATAGAATGATGCATTAGAGATAGAAAAACTAATTAGGCAGGAGTTGGGGAGAATGCTGGGATAGTACCTTTGAGTGGGCAAGAGGTGTAATTCTCAGTGTAGAGACTGGTTTTAGGCAGAAGCGCAGATGGTTCATCCTTAGTAATAGGGAGGCTCAGTATATTCCAGACATGTCCCTTTGGCTCCTGTCCCAGATGCATCCATCTATTCTATCTCGGTACCTGGGTTTGTGGACACTACACCTCCCCTGGATGCCTGTCTAACAGAAAACTTGAGATTAACATAGGCAAAACAAACTATTCCTACCGCCTGCCACCACCCCACGGCTGCCCCATCTTAGAATGTGGCCCTATCATCTGTAGTTTCTGAAACCAGAAATCTAGGACTCTTCCATATTTCTTTTTCATACCTCATATCCAAACATTATTTCAGTCTTGTCAGCTCCATCTCCCCAAAATATTCCAAATCTACTGACTGCTTACTGCCTTCACTAATACAACCAGGGTCCAGCCCACCCTCTTACCTGGCCAACTGCAGAACTTAGCTGGCTTCCCTGTCTCACTCTTGCTGCCTACCAGTCCAGCCTGCACTGCAGCCCACGGGATTCTGAAGTAGAACCAAGTATAACTCAAATCACACATAAAATCCACTGTGGTTCCTAATATAACCATAATAAACCCAAATTCCTGCCGTATCCTACAAGACCTGTGCTCTGACCTGTGCCCACCTCTCCAGTCTTGCTTTCACCTCTCTACCCCGAGTTTATAGGATGTTTCTGCCACCGTAGCCTTCTTTCCGCCTCTCGAACATTTTAAGCTTGAACCAAGCATGTTCTTTTCTGGGGCTTTGCATTTATTTACTGTTTTTTCTGTTGGGATACTCTTCCCACTCCTCCTTTGCTTAGTGTCTCATTACCATCAGTCATGTTTCAACTCATGTCAGCCTCCTTCCAGGCATTATCTGTACCTGAAAATATCGTAATTGTTTATGTGTTCATTGTGTCTCCCCTCATTTATATGTGAGTTCATTGAGATTAAATAGTTCATTTTAATGAGCTGAACCACCACCATCCCCACCTAGCACCTTGGTTACTACCTGCCAACTGACTGATGATATAGCATATGCAAAACTAAGTGTGTTTGTTCCATTAGTTTTAAGATGGTTTTAAACTTGTAATTTTTATGTACCTCCTAGACCTACTATTGTACACAGATTCTTGATTAAAGCAACAATAGAAGAAAGAATGCAAGCAATGCTGAAAACTGCTGAGAGGAGGTAGGTGACAGTTTATTTAGTGGATGGGGAAGTTTTTCTGTTTATATATAAGAGCTTCTTCACTTAGATGACCACTTGTCAACAAAAAGGTACAAGTGCAAATACCTGTTAAAACTAAGGTATGGCATTTTACCTAGTCAAAATTTTCAGTTAGTGCTCATTCTGTATTTGACTTAACGTATTAATAGGGAGTGTAATGTATTAAAATGTTTAAACTATCCTATTGTTCTTTGCCACAGTAGACTTTTAAATGATATCCATCTTCATGCCCCACCTAAAAGCCTTGGTCTGATATCTGTAAAATGACACTGACATGCTGCTTGAAGTTCACGTGTGTCAGTCACACACAGAGAGGAAGATCTGGACTTAAAACTCTGCTGGTAATCGTGGTGTTAACTCCAAAGGCGGAACAGCAGCAGAGACCAAAGCAGCCTTAATTTTCAAAACTCAGCTTTGGAATCCTAAAACTTCCTAATATTTATTCCATAACTTTGTTCTTTAAAGTCATTTGAAAACATAAACAAATGCTTTACTGCATCCTCATGAGATAGGTGTGTTTAGAAGGTACACACAGTAGAGATGGGGGGGACTTTGCATAGGTGGCAAAGAAGCAATTTGAAACCAGACATTGTCTTCCATCGGTGTTTAAGGGAAGGAAGGAAGGAGGTGACCACCAGAGTTTTTGCCTCAAACATGAGGCTTTTTGTTGTTGTTTCCATACATAACAGAATTCAGTGATTATATTTAAGCTGCTTCAATAAAATAGCAATTAGAAGATCTGTTGAAGTTCTCTTGAAACAAATTAACTTGGGAAAATAAGAAGGTAAATTGTAAGGTGAGAGCCTTAGTAACAGTTGGAGAGGTTTTGTTTCTTTGTTTTATTAATTGTGCAAAGAAAAGACATTTTATGACAAAGCCTGAAAATAATATATAGAAGTCTTCACTAATTTTAACAAGATATAATATTGTTCTCATCACCTACTTTCTTCTGGGAGTTTCTTATGACTCAGGTAAAAAACTTAAGGACATCCTTATATTATTATAAGAATATACTATCTTTATATTCTTATATGTTATAGTATTATAAGGCTAGAACAATAGATAAGACAAATGAAATCATTTACTCATTGGGGTCTCTTTCTGACTCTGCTCACCTGGAAAATCCTGCAGTCACACCAGCTCATCGGCGAAGCATCCAGAGGCCTCTGTCTTGACCGTGGCTGATCTGGCAGACCTCTTTACCAAAGACACTGAAGAACTTGAATGAAGTGCACCTGATTCAGTCTGCAAACGTCAATGTATTTAAAAACTGCCGTAGCTTGTAGAGCAAAGTTACAAGTAAACTATCCACTAGATGTCAGTATCCACTGTCCTTAGGCAAATGGATTTCCTTCTTTTCAGATGTACAGTGTCCCAGTAGTCATGGAGACCTTTTCAATATGCTGTTTCCAGAAGTTATGTAAAGGTTTTAATTTTTCACTCCTAATAAAACATTTATTTTTGTTCTGAAGACTATATATGAGTGAATGAAGGCAGGTACTATGTACATTTCTTTTGATAAGGTCAGTCTTAAAAAGAGTTGGAACATGAGAAAGTAAACTAGCCTAGTTTTGTATGACCTGGTTGTACAACCAACACGAATCTCATTTTTGGAAGGGCCTTCAGTATCTTTAGCACATAACTCAGCAATATCTTGTAAATACTATTTTTAGTAGATAATGAATTACATTAACTCCTAGTTATTTAAGTAGGTTTAGACTCTAACTTCATACATAGTAACTACAGTACTACAACTCCTAACAATAACTTAATATTAGGCAATTATTTCTTTTCTCTTTATCTTGCCACGAAAATTTGCAACACTTTTCCTGTTTCTATTACATGTTAAATAGTGTCAGTGTAAGCAGTTAACTTTAAATAGGGCTTCTAAATGTATTAATATTTATCTTAAAATTAACCAGCTCTCTCTACTTTTATTTTTTCTTGTTGTTAAGTTTTACATGTTTTAAGATTAATGTATCTGTAAATATCATAATTTTTGTACCTTTAGTTCTTATTATGACATGGAATGTGGCAGGTTTTTTAATCATTATTATACTGATGTCTTGCATTTCTTTCCTTTCCCGTGTTCTTGTGTATGTAACTAGATTTTTAACCAGAAATATCTAAATTTACGATCGGGTTTGTTATTTTATTCCACTAATACTTATCTCAAGGACCAGTATTTTATCTTTGAAACAAGAGAATATCATATTTACATCAGCAAATAATTGCAAGTGCTAATAACTTAGTGTTTCTTCTTCTGTGAAGAATTAATGGACTTTGAATTGGTAACTAAGGAATAGTAGCTTATTAAATCTTAGCCATTTGATATAATACAAATGCTCCTGTTTTGTTTTGTTTTGTTTTGTTTTGTTATGTTTTGTTTTGTTTTGTTTTCTTTGAGCCTTCAAAGTTTTAAATGACCCTCAGGACTCATTAGCTTCTGCTTAGCCACGCAGAAAATTATAATAGAAACATCCCCTGAATCACATTGCCCGAGATGCTCTGGTGCTTAGTTAAGGTGCAGTTTCTTTTTCTAGGTTTGAGATAATTTAGCTGAAGAAACAAACACACATTTTTGGTGCTTATTCTTTGGTGAAGGGAGATATGCACTGATTCTTTTATATGAGATTAAACAGAACTATTATTTTTATAGCTCTTTGCATGTTACAAAGAGCTTTCCTGTACAGTCACATGTTTAATTTGCCCAGCAATCTTGTGAAGTTGGTATGATTAACATCATTTCTATTTTAAAGGAGAACTGAGGTTCAGAAATATTGAGAAACGTGCCTATGATACATACCAGTGTGATCATGCAGCTCAGGTACCCTGACTCCAGCTCTCACGTTCTTCCTCTCACTCATCTGTTTCGCTGAGATTCAGAGCCCATGGTTATAACTAATGATGAGCATATTTTAGTCTTTCTGTTTGTTTCCTAGTATTCCTTTTGGGCTAAAGTTGTAGGGGAAGCAATTTGGTATGCTTCAATTTTGTAAAAAATCTCTCTATATATACATACATATAAATATGCCTGTCTGTGTTAGAGGAAAAACTGCTCTTATTTATTTCTGTAAGATATCAATTAAATAAATATTTTAGTGGAAGTTGAAATTTGGGGATTTGTTTAATTTCTAAGCTGTAGAATATACAGTGTGGTTTTACTTGTTTTGGGGGTTTTTTGTGTGAGTGTTTGTTTTGTTTTGTTTTTTTTGGTTTGGTCTCTCAACAAAAGATGTCAGAATTGTTTATACTGAAGAATTGTTTATGTTACAGACATTTGTTACTTCTTTAAAATAGTTGTGACAATTCTTCCAAATAATTATTCAAACAAATACAGATCTAACCCCCACATTTGGCTGCAAACAAAGAACTTTTTTGTTTCCTTCTTCCATCATTTTATATTCTCTGAAATATCACTGTGCTTATAAATAGTAGTTCGTAAATGGGTGCTGTGCTAATACAACAGTGAGAAATAGTGAGCTCGTTCCAGTCCTTAGAGAGCTTAAAGTACGTTTGGACGTAGGGAACCATTTTCTCATAAGTGGGTCGGTTAGCTTATAGGACTGAAAAGACTTCTTTACATACAATGTAAAATACATGTACCATAATCTTTCTCATTCCATAATCGTCTGCTTCAAACCCAAGAGCTTTACTGTGTTTACTGCAGCTTCAGCTTTCCTCTTTGTATATGTGCTCTCAGCAGCATGATCCATGCATTTGATTTTAACGATTGGTCCCTTCCCTATCACATTAATAACAACAAACTAAAAACTCTTGACATAATAATTCAACATGTAAAAGTCACAAATACTTTACAAATAATTATTAAACTTAACAGTACTTATTAAAATATTTAGGCACTGAATTTGGCAATGTGAGATTAATCATCACCTCAAGCTGCCCTTTCAAGTGGACAAAGGAAGAAACGGGTCCCTGAAATCTTTCCCTGCCATCATTTGCCAGTTCTCCCAAGGTTTAGTGTGCTAGAGTTCTTTATAATTATGAACCTCAAAGGATAATCTGTAAAAAATGCAAAATCACCTATGCTAAATGACCTCAGGTTTAATTAAATTGAGTAAAACATCTTTCAGTTTTTCTAGAATTTAAATAAAATCCTACAATAATATGCCACTTTATAATTTTTAACTGGCATGCCAATGTAAAAATGAAATGTCATTAAAACAGTGCAGTACAAGCAATGCATTTTAAGCCTGGCTACTTTGATAAAGGAAATCTAATTTTCAATGGTATTTCTTCAAAGTAGGATCGATTAACTCAATATTTTATAAAATTTATGAGAATCTCCATATACCTCTGTTACACTGTGGAGAATGCAAACCACTTGCAAGTATTCCTTTGGTCGGAGGACCATGTGAGTAGTTGATAACCCCAAAGGGAATTCAACTCTCATCATAGGTATGCAGTGTTAATAGAGGTGTCCAAAAGTTCATGTACCCAACGCTTTAAAAAGGCCAATATTCAGCATGTCAAAGTTTGGAGTAACGACGGGTTTATTGATTGAGAAGGCACCTACTCGAGAAGATGGGGGTTCTTCAAATCCATAAAGCAAGCACAAAGTCAGGCTTTCTTGAAACTCAGGGAAGAGGAAATGAGAGGTTTTTGTAAAATCTCAAGCCTACAGCTGCATTCCTCTAATGATTATCAAGTCTAAGGAAGGCCATGGGAATAATACAGGCCCAAACAAGATGCGACCCGAGAGACCAAGCATTTCACACAGTTATAGAGCAGAAAAGCGTCACCCACAGAATCAGCAGGAGACCTTGGCAGGGACCAAAATTACCATCTCTAGCCTTCCCTTACTTTCATCAGCATTTCAGGGGCTAGCTCTGTATCTTGTCTTTGAGGTCCTGCACCATCTGTTGTATCCTATTCCATTATTTAATATCAGTGACTCTCAAGACTGATTTTGTTCATTGAAACTGAATTTGTTTTATTGAAACCAAATCTTTTGTACTGTAGCTTATGCTTTTTTTCCCTTGCAAAGTAGAAATAAAATCTAACCTCCATAATCTGTGTAATGATCCTTTATACAGGTGACCATTGTTATTAAATTGTTCAGTAACTTTTTATTGCTGCCTATCAAATATTCCATCCCTTTCAGCCTTTTCTTAAAGGTCTTCCTCTTCAAACCCCTTAGGTATCTTTCTCTCCTCAAAACCTCCTATGCTCCTCGCCCCTCAGAGAGCCAATTCGAGGAGCAGCTTTGTGCCAGGACATATTTCTAACCTGTGGGATTTTTTTTCAGGCCTGTATGATTAAGAATTTAGATCACTGACCCCTCCAGTGCCTTGCAGAACAAATATTTGTATCTAAATTTCCTTCGAAATTGAGTGTCTCCTCACTTTATTAATAATTTATTTAGGGTATATCTACTGAGATTGCTGTTAGTTCTGACCAAATAATTGAATCAATACCTCGTCCCCTGGGAACTGACCTTTAGACCACTTCACAACCGATGTTCCCTTTCCCTTAGACCACATCCCACTTGCTAAGACCATTTCCCCTCTGGACTTTCCCAGGATCCAGACCCACCCAGAGAGTTCACCGCCTAAAAATCCTGTCTAGAGTCCTTTAAAAATCTCTGACTCCTGGTCCCGGATTGCTGGCACCATTTGGGGGCTCAGCCCATCTGGTCTCCAGATATAA
Organism: Myotis davidii; assembly: GCF_000327345.1. Taxonomy (NCBI): domain Eukaryota; kingdom Metazoa; phylum Chordata; class Mammalia; order Chiroptera; family Vespertilionidae; genus Myotis; species Myotis davidii. The sequence continues at coordinate 5,116,636 of NW_006285042.1, read as the reverse complement.
ATTTATAATCCCTCACCACTTTTGGCCTCGTGCATACCTCCTTCAGCAACCCTAACAAGTACCTGTGTTTATTTTCTTTCAAGACCATCTAGTTTATGTTTACCCCACCCCTAATTCTGTCCTCAGACCTGCAAAGGCACTTCTGCCCCTTGTCCCCCAGCTGCTGACAATCCAATAAGTGCTACATCCAGTTATTTTCCCAGACTCTTCATAAAGATTTTCATTGACTAAGATGAGAGCATTACTTACTGCTGTTGATCATGTTAAATATATTTTCCTTTGTCACAGAATGGAATCTTTGGTAAATGCAAACCCATGTTTTAAAAGGGACTGTATTTTGGTACCTGATCTGGCTTTATTATATCAGAATGTTTATAAATCTTTAGCTATTAAAAAGTTATGCATCATTGTGGAAGGCTGTAGTAAGTTCTATGTACATTTTTATTGATCATAGTCCAAGGCCTAGTCTAGAAGGAAATCTATCTCAGCAGCAGCAATAGACTTTTAATGGACTTGGTATAACAGTTCTATTTAATTTTGCATCTTAACTTTGTTTAAAAACAAATTGTCGAGTTTGGATCGGATACAGCAGCTGATTTTTTACACTAAATATTGTCTTCATGTGAATGTAAAAGGACTGGTACTGTGTAACTGCTCTCTGACCACAGAGATAATGGTCACCTGTGATGAGTCACCTTGGTTAGGCGGTAGTACCAGTTACTCAGTCAGACACTAATCTAATAGAGGTGTTGTTGTGAAAGTGTTCTGTAGATGTGATTAAAGTCCATAATCAGCTGGTCTTCAGGGATATTATTCCAGGTGGCCTGGGGGTGAGGAGGAGGCTTGATTCAATCAGTTGAAAGGCCTTCGGAGCAGAAGTCAAACTCCCCGGAAGAAGCAATTCCACCTGCAGACTGCAGCTTCAGCTCATGCCTGGGAGTTCCAGCCCCGCTTCCTGATGGCCTGCCCTGTGGATTTCGGACATACCTAGCCAGCCCCCCACAATCACATATCAATGTCCTGGAATAAATCCCTTAACATATATATCCTACTGGTTTTGTTTTCTCTGGTTGAACTCTGACTCATAGAAAAGCTAATTGGTGATACTGTTTATGCTGCTACTTTTAAATAGCATTGCAATGTTTCTAAGAACCCCCAAAATGTTTAGACAAAACCTAAACATGTAAAGAATGATTATACGCGCGCGCGTGCACACACACACACAGAGACACACACACACAGAAAGATAGCTTTTGAAATGAATAGCACTGGTGTTCAGTAGTAGCCTCCAATGTGGTATATGCACATTCCAGGAATAGACAAGGTGTGGAAAAAAGATATTGGAACTGATTTTGAGTGGGGTATTATTTATAAAAGAGAAATTAAGTTTCTTCTTAATATGCAGATCAACACTAACACCTTTATTCCCATCTTCTTAGATAGTAGTCACGAGTTGCCCAGGTAAGTGGATATGGGAGTTGCTCATATCCTCTATCAGGCAAAGAAGGTGTGATGAAGAATTTCATCCTTGTTTCAAGATGTCAGTGAGAAGGGGCCTATAACAGCCAATACAATTTTGATTACCCATGAGAATGGAATTTTAGGATGCAAATGAGTTCTCAAAGGAGATAGCAAAACTGTTTCTGAAAGATTTTAAGAAAATCTAGGATTTTTTTCAAGTACAAGTGAACTTTAAGGCTCTTTTGAGTCCTGTGGTTAAAAAAAAAAAAAACTATGGTATTTTCCATTTTAGGCTCTTTTTTCTTTTTCCCAAAACACATGGTTGTTAAGTTCCAGAATTTCTTTAGCCATGTGAATAACAAATACCAAAAGAATGGGCTGCTATTTCCTTTTCTAAAAAGTTAGTAAACACAGAAAATGCAACTATTTCTTTCTAAAAATTTATCAAGGATTTCAATGAATTCAGTAGAAAAGGCATTGCCTTCCCAAGGGTATGCAGTAAATTCTTGCTGAACTTCATTGGTTGGAAGAACTAACAAAACAGAGTCACATCAGAGCAGAGGTGTGTGGGTTACTAAAACATTTGCAAACATCCTATCCACTATAGAGACCTAGTTAATAAACACTGAGAAGTCATTTAAGGTTTCTCCTGTAACTGTACTAAATGTGTTTTATATTTAACATAACTGTTGTTTGTTTCTTATTCTTGGATTTGGCTATCAGTACCTAATTGTTACACGGACTGTATTTTGATTAACTTTTCTCTCCAAGATTTATTTATTCCCTAAAGCTGTTTATTTCTTCTGGACTCCCGTGAACCCAGCTGCCAAGAAAAGTGGTGGCTTTGCCCTGAAATCAAAGTGGTGGATCCCAGGTCTAACGGGACAGTGGCCCAGATGAGCGGGTCATCCTGCAAAATAATTACATAGTGTTACCCTGTTTCTCTCATATGAGACAAAATCATAGGTTGTTTTTCTCTTCAGTTGGAGGCAAATTCAACCGTTAAAAGCACTGATATTCAACAATGAAAACACATCCCAACACAAAAAAAAGGATTTTTTTAATTGAACTATTTTTATTTTAAAATGAGGATGTTGAAGGCATAAGAAATCTAAAAGTTCTATAATACTACTTCCAAAAATTGTCTGTAGTTTCTATCTAAACATGTGCCTTCAAAGATGATTATCAGGTAGTCAAGAAAATAGTAGCCATTTTAATCTTCCCTTACTGAGGAGTAATTGACAATATAATTCTATATATTTAAAGTGTACAACATGGTGATTTACACACATTGTGAAATGATTACCAAGATCAAAGTAACACATCCATCCCTCAATAGTTAAGGTGTTTGTTTGCTTTTTTTCTGTGTGTGGTAAGAAGGCTTAAGATCTCAGCAGGTTTCAAGTATACAATACTGTTATTAACTGTAGTCACCACGCTGTACATTAGAGCTTCAGAACTTCGTCATCTTATATGTGAAAGCTTGTACCCTCTGACCTGTATCTCCTCTCTGAAAAAGATATACGAGTGGCTGAAAGCACATAAAAAAAATGATCAGCGTTGGTCACTAGGGAAATGCAAATCAAAAGCATAGGAGGGGTTGGGAAAGGGGAGACAGGGCTGAAGAAGCAGAACACTGGATTTGTAGGGCAGTGAAACCATTCTGTATGATAATACAAAGGTGGATACATGTTACTAAACATTGTCAAGACCCATAGAGTGAACACTAAGAATGAACGATAATGTCAGCTATGGACTTAGAATAATGATGGTGTCAATATAGTTTCAATTGGAACAAATAACCAGGTTACCACTCTGGTGCAGGATATGGAAAGGGTGGGGCACATAAGAGGTATATATATAGGAACTGTACTTTCTGCTCAGTAAAGAGACTCAAAGAGTAAAGTCTACAAAAAAAAAATACACAACGAGAGAGATACCATTTCATACTCACTATAATAACTATAATCAAGACAATGGCAAGTTTGGGCAAGGATATGAAAAATTGGAACCCTCCATACATTGTTGGTAGAAAGGTAAAATAGTACAGCCATTTTGGAAAGCATTTTGTCCATTTCTTAAAAAGTTAAACATACAATTACCAGCTATACCACTCCTCAGTATTTACTAAAAAGAAGAGGAAGGGAAGACTTGTGTGTGAATAGTCTGGCAGTTCCACAAATTGTTAAATATAGAGTTACCAGATGACACAGCAATTCTGCTCCTATGCATCTACCTGTATAAGAAAACATCACAGACTGGGTGACTTAAACAACAGAAATTTATTTCTTACAGAGGCTAGAAGTCAAAGATCAAGGTGTTGGCCAGTCTGCTTTCTTCTGAGGCCTCTCTCCTTGGCTTTTGGACAGCTGCCTTCTCCGTGTCCTCACATATTCTCTACCCTTTGTGCATCCACCCCTGGTGTCTCCCTTCTTAAGAAACATCCAATCCCATAAAGAATTTTTATGAGTTTATTTGAACCCAACTGACAACAATTGCCAGAAAGTAAAATCTCATTAGATTCAGAAAATGCTCTGAAGAATGGCAGTTTTGCAGCTTATTTTATACATTGGAATCAAAGGAGGAGACATAAGGAGGGTTACACCAAATCCATTGGTGGTAGACTAAGAGGGCAGGAGGAAACAAAGTGGGGGCAATCTATGGAGTTGGGTAAAATGTAAAACAGAGAGACACATACTTCTCTAACATTGGTGGGTACAGCATAGTTAATAGCATTTAGGGCACACAGAGATGGCATGCTGGAACAAGATAACAATGAGGGGTTCTGTGGTCTTGTGCTCTGGTGCATGTGTTATCTTAGACACAAAAAGAAAACAGACAGGCTTAACGTAAAGATTGGTCTTTGACAAGGAAGCAATAGGCCTAAAACATGACTCGCTTTTAGGTAGCATTTCTAATGTTCAGACCATCCTATGTGGTTACTTTTGATCTCTGAGTTTGTAAGGCCTGCCATGCAGGCCTCCCCTGAGCATGTCAGGTTTAGTAGAAGACACTTTTTAGTCCACAGCACCATCATATTGGATTAGGGCACCACCCTAAGACTTGTTCTTATTAGCGTCATTTACAATAGACAAAAGTGGAAACAACCCAAATGTCTATCAAATGATAAAGGATAAACATAAGTTAATATATACTTACAATGAAATACTATTTAGACAAAAACAAATGAAATGCTGATACATGCCACAAAGATTAGGACTTTATGTAAGAATATCGTGCAGATTAACGAGTCTTAGAAAGATAATAGTGATTTCTCTTTTATGTCTAAGAACTCTATGCATTGTTTAGTCGTTCCAGTCCCACGGCTCTATTCTATTGTCAGTTACAGCCAGCAATGTCAGATGCTACAACATTTTAGCTGTGGCTGCTAGATATCAATGAGATTCACAGGCCCTGAGTACAATATTCTCTACAATGTGTGACCGATTTTAAAGACCATCTGTCTCATTTTAATCTGGAACAGGCTCTGCCAAAGCTTTTGCATGCCAAATGACTTTTTAAAAACACACACGCCCATAAAACCATGCTGTTAAAAACTGTTTTAAAGTATATTTTATTGAAATATAATTCACATACTGCAAAATCTAGCCATTTAAAGTGTACAAATTCAACGATTTTTAGTATATCCACATAATTGTGCAACCATCAGTACAATCTAAGTTTAGAGAATTTTCATCATTCCATAAAGAAACCTTATACCCATTAGCAGTCACTCCACATACCCCAGCTTCTCTCCTAGGCCTAGGTAACCACTAAAGCACCTTTACTCTATATATATGACTGTTCTAGACATTTCATGTAAATAGAAGCATACAGTATTTTATATTTTACTTTATTTTCTCCAAACTCATATCACCATCTGACACACATTCATTGTATACATTTCTCTATCTTCCTCAATAGAAATAAACTCCATAAAGCTGAAATTTTACTTTGTTTATTGATATAACTCAGAACCTGGTAAACAGTATGAACTCAATGGATACTGTTGAAAGGATAAGACCCCAACTTACCATATTATAGATGGAGCAAGGGTTAGTACAGTTAGTACAGTTCCCATAGAAATTGTTGGGTTTTTAAAAATATACATTAAAGCTTATAATTTATTTCATTTTTCCATAAGGTAGAATTTTAGATACCTATGTGTTTTAGTTTTGTGGACTAGTTGCTGCTAATCAAGGCTATGCCTTATATTCATGGCTTCAGCTTCAGCTATGACATTTATAAATGATCCCCTAATTTTTATTTATACTTCTTAATTTTTTTCAGCCCCAAACTCTTAATTCTAACGTGCCTTTAAAAAGATCCAACAGCACCTAAGCTTAGAGTACAGCCATCTGATTTTATCTGACTTTATCACTAACAAGCTGGTCTCCTTAAAACATTTCTCTCGGCTTCCTCATGTGCTGGGTTAGCTCTCCAGCTCTCAACAATATTTTGGTGTACTTTGATCACTTCAGAGAGAGTGAGGATGAAATCAGTACTACATCTAACCAAATACTTTATTTTCTACACTCTAGCTAAACAGTCTGAAGCTGCATATGGGTGCAAACAGTAGTCACAAGTGGGAAAAGCCACTGGCTTAGAACGTCTCTAACCATTCTCACATTAGGAGCCCATAATTCCACCATCCAAAGCCTTCATTTTCTTCCTCCTGCCTGCTTTCAGATTTCTATTCCTCTCTCACCATTTATCAAGGTACCAGGCTTTTTATTAACTTTTTTATTCCTCATTACATACAGAAATTCTGTTAATTTTATGCACAAAATATGTCTCTTAGTCATCATTATTCACATCCACATTTTCATTTCTTCTTATCTCAACTTCCTCCATTTTTCCCATGACCAAAATCCTTCTCAATTAATCTCCAAACATGATCAATGATTCCTCTTTGCCTGAAGGATAAAGTCTAAATTCTTCTGTTTAGGATTCAAAGTCATCAAACTACCCGTCCAACCAATTAACCGGTGGTATTTCCTGTCTGCCTCTGCAGCTTCTTTCTCGTCAGTGAGCTCCCTGGTCTTCTAGCTTCTCATTGGGCTGGGCCATGGAGAGCCTGAGCAGGAGATTGGAGGGTGGTCGGAGAGTGGGTCAGGACATTCTCCTCCCAGCTTCCTCCCTGCAGGGTCTACAGGATTAACTGCTTTCCTCTACCAAAGATCACATCTCTCATCCAATCCTTCTTCTCTCTTCTTCACCTTCATTCAGGATTTTTCTGTTGGTGATGTTGTTGTACTTCATTCCCAATATTTGGCAGATAGTCTTTAATACATATTTGTTCAATGAATGATGTTATGTTTGGAAAATCACCCCCATTGAAAAGCAACATTTTAGAACTTGACCAAATTTTTTAAGAAAAAGGAAGATGTCTCATGAAATAGTATATAGGAGAGGCATTACTACTTAGGAAGAATAAAAACTATGGGATGTCTCCAAAGAATGTATACATACATTTTGAATCATTATAAAGGCAATGTTTATTAAAATACATTTCACTTTCAAAATTGAGCTATCAGCTGTTAAAATGTGCATATATTTTTGGAGGACACCCTGTATTATGTACAAAATCATTGTACTCTCTTCTAAAAATAACTCTGATTCATTGTAAATGTTGATGCTTGTCTCAAAAAAATTTCAAGAAATCAGCTAGAAGAATGATTGTTTTAGAGCAGACTTTTAAAATATATATATATATATATATTATAATGATCCTGATTGCCTAGGCTCCATCTCCTTCTTCAGCTTCAGATTGAATTTAGTGAACAAGAAATAAAAGGAGTGAGGTATCTATACTAATAATAGGGTAATATGATAATTAGACTGAACATCTTCCGGATGACCTTCCGGATGTCCTTCCAGATAAAGTCATGGTGGCAGGGTTGAGGCAGAGGCGGTTAGAGGCAATCAGACAGGCAAGGGAGAGCAGTCAGGGGGATCAGGCCAGCAGGCAGGTGAGCAGTTAGGAGCCAGCAGTCCCAAGGGAGTCCCAGATTGGAGAGGGTGCAGGCCAGGCTGAGGGCCCCACCTCCCCATGCACGAACTTTGTGCACTGAGCCTCTAGTAAAAAATAAGACTCTTCTAAGACAGCTACATTAATATCCTTTGATTTTTTTACTTTTCATTTGAGTCTTTATATTCTGAAGTACAAATATTAGAGGTTCATATACATCATCTGCCTTTAATGTAAAAATGCAAACCAGGAATTCTCTCATTTCTATTGACTTTCTGTGTCCTAAGCTAACTTCCGTATCACTATCCCAGCCTGACTGAAAACTGGTGACCTTATCAAAACTTTCTAATAAGAAGCAAAGTTCAACAAAAGTTAATTGTACCCCAAATTATTTATTATTATCATTCTTCTTTTAAGAACTCAGTCATGGAGTTAGAGCAACTTGATTTCAAATCAAGCTCCTGGACTTCTCTGTGTGGTGCTAAGCAAAGTTTTGGGCTTTGGACTTCCTCCTGAGTAGAAATGGAGATAATGTTACATGGTGTTATGGACTAAATTGTGTCCCCCTCAAAATCCGTATTTGTCAAAGTCCTAACCCTCCATACCTCAGATTGTGACTGAATTTAAATATAATCTCATTTCTTTGACATGACCCTCTCTCCTTTCTCTCAATCCACTCCCTTCCTTAATCATTAAGCCTCTAGGACAGCGGTTCTCCACCTGTGGTCGAGACCCTTTGGGGATCGAACGACCTTTTCACAGAGGTTGCCTAAGACCATCATAAAACACATATATAATTACATATTGTTTTTGTGATTAATCACTATGCTTTAATTATGTTCAAGTTCTAGCAATGAAAATGCATCCTGCATATCATATTTACATTACGATTCATAACAGTAGCAAAATTACAGTTATGAAGTAGCAACGAAAATAATTTTATGGTTGGGGGGTCACCACAACATGAGGAACTGTATTAAAGGGTCGCGGCATTAGGAAGGTTGAGAACCACTGCTCTAGGACATCAGATTCTGGTCAGTATCAAACTGTCTTCAGAACAAAACCTCAGGTCTGTTGACCAGAGGAAGAAAGTTTCAGGCAAGCTAAAGATAACATCTTGTCTTCAGTTCTGTTACCCCAGATCCTTTAAAGCAGGGCCCTGTGGACCATATCCTCATGAAACCAGACAGAGCAATGCCATGGCTGACATCAGTTGATAAAGATCAACTACTCCCTACCCTGGCCCCCACCAATCAGCAGAGCCCAACACCCCGACTCCTTAGCCAGCATGATGACTATATAACCCATCCCCTGGAAGTCATCAGGCAGCCAGGTCTTTGAGCACTGGCTTACATGTGACTCCAGGCTTGCTGCCATCTCCTCAACTAATAAATCCTTGTTTCCTGGCTACAAACTCCTCTTAGCATGTGATTGGGCTTTGACCCCTTTAGTCAGGTAACAATAAGGTGTTTAATGAGATAATTAGGGTATAATCAGGTCTTATGGGCTGGCCCTAATTCAATATGCCTGGTGTCCATATAAGAGGAGATTAGGACATAGACATGAGCGTACACAGAGGGAAGACCATGTGAAGACCCAGGAAATACGATTTATACACTAAGGAAAGAGTTCTCAAAAGAAATCAACCCTGCTAACACCTCAATCTTCAACCTCTAGCTTCCAAGGTGTGAGAACATAAATATATGATGTTTGTTATCCAGTCTGTGGTACTTTGTTATAACAGCCCTAGTAAACAAATACACTTGGCAAAGTTTGTGGGGCTTTTTTCTTTGTTAAAGACTCTACAAAAGAGTCTTTGTTCAATTACTTGTATTAGTTTCCTGTGGCTGCTGTAACAAATTACCACAAGCTCAGTGGTTTAAAACAATAGAAATGGGTTCTCTTCCAGTATCAAGGCCAGAAGTCTAAAATCAGCTTCACTGGGGTGAGGCAAGGTGTTGGCAGGGCTGCATCCCCCTGGAAGCTCTCTGGGAAATTCCCTTCCTTGTCTCTTCCAGCTTCTGAGGCTGCTGGCATTCCTTGGCTTATGGTTATGTCTCTCCAGTTTCTGCCTCCATGGTCACAGAGCCTTTCCTATCGGTGTCAAATCTCCCTGCACCTCTGTTTTATAATGCCACTTGCGATTGCATTTGGGCCCACTCAGTAAATCTGGATAATCTCCCTTGTCATGAGCCTTCACTTAATCACTTTTATGAAGACTCTTCTTCCATGTAAGGTAAGCGGTACAGATTCCGGGGATTAGGACCTGAGATCTTGGGAAGTCAATTTTCAGCCTATTACAGCGTCTACCAGAGGAATGTGTTCAGATACTCAGTGAGCACAAGTTGGCGTCCTGTGAACCTGTGAGTTAGTAATGCTTGATGAGCAAGATACTCAGTGTACATGCGCATTTTGAAATCAGAGCGAGAGATAAAGAGTGGAAAGGTGAAGCTAAGAATGCTGAGACTTAAATACCATCACAGACTATTTCCAGAGGCCTATATTTTGAAATTTAGCTGCCTATTTTAAAGTTTTAGATTTTTGGAACTGAACTAGGTAATTGAAATGTAGAAAGGAGAACACAGATCTAGCCATTAAGTGTTGGCAATCTTTAAGGTTCTGACAAATCTTTATATTCACTGTAGGACTTAGCATACTGGAAATTCTGTGGTCTATCCCAGCTGTCCATCGTCCCACCTCAGCCAGCACAGGCAAAGGCCAGGAGACGTGACAAGTTAGACTGGCTGATGTCTGTGTGAGAAAGCACCCTTGACCTCTGAATCCCTGGTGGCAAAGAGCCCAGAAAAGAAGAGGCCACTCTTCGAGTCTCCTTTAACCCTTTTCTGCCACCAGTGGCCTCCTCTCTGGAATCGGAAACCACTAAGTGTATCCATGTCCCCATTTGCCCAACACGTGAGCCCTGAACCTTGGGCTCTCTGAGGGCTACCTAAGATGAACCCTCTGGCCACTTTTCACAATGAGGTCAGAGGTCGCCGGCTCCTGTGCTGCCAGGAAGGTCTGATAATAACAATACCTCCTATTAGTCTAGTCGTTTATAATAACGGGCACTGTGATGCAGATTCTCTTTCCCAGACACTAGGACTGCAAAAGGAAATGAGACACATTTTCAGCCCTTAGGGATCCTTTCAACCCAGTTATTTATGACTCATTCAGTCACTGTACACAGTGAAGGAGATATTATTATACTCATTTCCCCAATGAGGAAGTTGGGTGATAAAAGCTAATTTTCAAAAAAAAGGTAACATTTTTACTTTCATAGGGATCAAGAAATGGACATAGGTTTAAGATATTATTTACCTCATTTGCTGAGGGAAGTAAGCAGATGTAATAACAGATTCAAAAAAGAAATCAAGAAGCACAGATAGATATAGAATAAAGATATGTTGAAAGGAATTGCAAATGGAGGCAACCCCCATTCCCCATTCCACCTCCACCCACTCACCCCTCACACACACACACACACACACACACACACACACACACACACACGCACACCCTGGGGCCAAGGGTAGAGAGAAGTCAATAAACCTCATTCCAGAATTTGTATGCCCTCAGTTATTTACAATGAATGGAGTTGTAAAATGGCTCCAGTGAAATCAAAATGAAATAACTCGAAGGAGGATGTATGGACAATGCATAGGATTTCCCAAATAGAGCCTGGGTGTGAACCTTAGGCTCCCCAGCACCTGATTCAGAGGCTGGTCCACTCTACCATGTGGTCCCAGCTCCTGAGAAACGTACTTCCTTGTTGCCTTGATTAGGTGAAATAAGGTTACCCCTCAATATTGCAAATGATCATTAAAGGAAAACCTGTTGGAGACTTCCTGCTATTCCCACACAGTCCTGCTTGTCCTAAAATGCTCATTGTAGCTGCCAAAAACCAAGATGAAGCAGAAACAGGCCCTTGGGGAGGTTTTCCAGGCCTCTCCTCATACAAGGGCACAACTCCTGAAATGAACTTACTCAAATGTGTCTTGCTTCTCACTGTGGTTGCAATAGCTGCTTGCATTGGAATGAAAAGTAACCCCCTGCTTCCTTCCACATTCAGGCTGTAAGAGCGTAAGAGGGTCAAATATGTGAACTCAAACAGGGTCTTCAGTCAAGGACCTGGGAGGCAGAGAACTATGGGGAAGAAAATATGCATGCCAGAATAATGAAATTATAGTGGCTTCCAAAAATGTGGCCACCTATGGTTCTGAACATTCCATACTAGAAATAAATAGAAAGGCACTGCAGCCCCACATCTTGTGTTTGTGTTTTAAATTTTATTTGATTAGGGAGGAGCCAAAAAAACATAGGGGTGTTAACAAGTTCTCCATCCACTAATATCCAAAATGTGGCGACTGAGAATGAAACAAGTCATCATTTCAATGTAGACCGTCTCAGAAATCTAGGACATCGTCAAACCTTGTTCCCTTTGGGCTCTTTACTTGGAAAGGATGCTGTGCTAAGCAAATAGAACGTTAAAACAACAGGGGGAACATAAATACAATGAAAACACGTTCCCCCCACCCCGCTTTTTTTTTACTTGCCTTATGCTGCAAGCCTTTAAAAATCTTGTTCATAAGCTAAATGGCTTTACAAAACCCACACCTACCTTTGCACCAGACAACCAAATACTACTGCTTTACAAGAGAATTTACTGTTTTGTTTTGTTTTTGTTATAATTGTGGTGTTTTTACTTTTTAAAAATCTTCCACTTCTTTTTCAATGACATTTTTTCAGCTTAAAGATGTTTGGCACAAGTAAAAGTAGTGGGATTTATTCAATAATCAATGGTTTTTAAAAATATATTTTTATTTATTTCAGAGAGGCAGGGAGAGGGAGATAGAAACATCAATGTTAAGAGAGAATCATTGCTTGGCTGCCTCCTGCATGCCCCCCACTGGGGATCAAGCCCCACAACCTGGGCATGTGCCCTTGACCGGAATCGAAGGCGGACCCTTCAGTCAGCAGGCCGATGCTCTATCCCTGAGCCAAACCAGCTAGGACAATAATAAATGTTTTAAGGAATAAGTGTGAAGAACTCCAAATTAAGGTCCAAAGCAAGGAAGGATGAAAAATGAAGAGGGTAAAGAACAAGGAAATGGGACTCTAGGCAATAGCTTTAAGGAATTTGTCTTAAATTGTAGTCACCCAACAAAGAAAGGAGAAGAGGTGACCAAATTTGTCAAAAAGATAAAAGACTAAACCGCTCATTTAAAATAATGCTTTGCAGGTTTGTGGAACCACTATCAGACACTCTTATGATTCAAGTAACTCATGTAAATAAAGAATAGATTTTAAAAAATTGTCACAAAAGCTTTTAAAGCAATCTATTTACCAACTATTTCCCAATAATACTTCATGGATACTTGTAATTCTTTAATACCCTGTACCCTGCTGAGTGTAGGTCCTGCTTCCTCACAACCAGCCACTTAAAAGTCACTAAAGGTGGCAAGCGCCTTGTTGACATTGGAAATGCCCCCAGTCCTGAACAGGACACAATTTGTCCTTTATTAACTGGCCCAGTTCTACATTTCCAGTCCCAATTCAGCCACTGCTATGAACTAAATTGCACTCCCTCACCTCCCCCGACCCCAATTCATATGTTAGGTCTTAACTGCCTGTATCATGATGTTTGGAGATGGAACTTTTGAGAGTAAATTAGGGTTAGATAAGATCATGAGGTTGGGCACCTCATAAAGGGATTACTGTTCTTATAAGAAGAGACACACCCCTTTTCTCTCACCCCTTTTCTAACCACATATATATGGATTGCCATTTATTTTCCACACAAAAAACATGCTTAGACAGTGTATTGTCATTTTAATAAAAGATAAATTTAAGCTCAGGCTAAAGAGACTTGCTAACTTTTATTTAATAAATGAGATGCTGAAATGGTAGGTGCTTGGGGAAGGAATGTTGGTAGCAGGTGTTTTGCCTTTCATTCTGTGACGCAGAAGTTGTTCCTAAGGCACAGATTTCCACGCCCTTCGCACAGCCCGTTAGGAAATTCATCCATGCATGGCGCTTGTAGGATTTAGACTTTAGGATGATTCCCTAAGGGGTCGTTGGCAGAAATAAAGAGTGACTCATCCGACAGAATTAGGATCCTGGAATTCTTGCTTCTATTTTCAAGTGTATTAGATCCGGAGAATTCAAGTTATAATGACACACTTTGGGGGATAAGTTACCTGAGTAAGAATGACACACCAAATTTTCCCTCGAGGGTAAGTTGTCTAGTCACAACAACTTGGCAAAGTTAGGACCAAGTTTGTACAATGAGTAGTGTGGTGAGCTGGCTGTCCTCACCAAATGTGACATAAGTTAAACCTAGATAAAAGAGCCTTTTAAGTAACATGAAAACAACATGAACTCCGTCTCAGGCTTTGCATTCACTGCTCATTCGTCCAAGGATTCTTGCTCCAGCCCCATGAAACGAGGTCTAAGGCACTGTGTGTCAGTATGTGGTAGCTGCAAGATTCCTGATTTTTGATCAGGTATAATCAATCCATGGCTTTGTGTCTTCTCAATACTCCCAGGTGCCCTCAAATTGAGAGGGATAAAACACTATAGGAAATAATGAATGAAAAATATTCATTATAAAACAAATATTCTATAAAACAAATATTCAGATTTGTTGAGATTTCTTGTAGTGATCTATACACTATATTACAGTTCACATATATCACAGTTCTGCTATTAGCACGCTGGTAAGCTTCTCATCTAGAAAAGGTAGGATTGGGGATGCAAAAAGAAGTAAAAATCATTATGTCTTAGAATAAATATGACTGTGATTTGCATTTCAATTACACATTAATGGTCATACTGGAACTTTCTCTAAGTTGTTAGAAATCTATCTTAAATAACCTTAAGCAAAAAAAAAAAAAAAAGGGAGGGGATTTATAGTCTTAAAAAACTGGACAGTCCATTTCAGGTGAGCTATGAACAGTTTAGAAGACCAGGCAATGTCACCAGGCTCTTTTCTCAATCACTGGCTATGCTTGCCTTTGCATTGTCCTAGTTCTTAGCCAGTCTCTTCCAAAGGGGTGGCAAAGATGGTACCTGGCTACCCTTGGTTCTCGTATCCATATGGCTGCAGACCCCAGAGAAAGGAAGCACCTTTCATCTTGACAATTAGACAGACTTACCATCAACAACCTCGCTTGAATTACCTGCCTATCCTTGAACTGATCACTGTGTGTAGGGGAGTGAAGGACCCTTCACTGATCGAGTCCAGGTACACACCACCTTGAATTTGAATGGCTGGGAAGTGAGGGATGGGTTGGTTCTCCAGAGGAAATATACGGAGTGATTAATAAAATAAATAAGTTGCAGATGTCCTCTACTCAGGCAAATCAAATAAAGAACTTTCTTTATTGATGACCAAAACAAAGCATCCTTAGAAATAATTTCCACAATATTTCCCATACATTTGAAGAATATGTCATAATGCTGTTAGAAGGAAAAAGATGATTTGTCCCTACCTTCTACCAACAAATATTATTTAAAATAACAAATGAATTCCCGGTACAGTATAAGCATTAATACATATTTTACATAAGGGGGGCATGTATGGGAGATATCTATAATATATCATCAATAAAAACATATTAATAAATAAATAAAAATAAATCATATTTTACAATTGCCTTAATTTAAATTCAAATGACTATCAATTGACATATTTCCAGTGAAAACAAAACCAAAATTTTTTTATCAGAATGTACTATTTTAATAGAAGTTAACTGGCTGACATAGCAGGCCAAAAAAAAAAAAACCACAAATCAAGAATCAGAAAGACATTTTGGGAGCTGAGTAACTTAAAAGGCTAGTTGTCTCTCTTTCTGAAACATACATTGTATGATATGACCAAAACCTAGTAGTTTGTTGCTGAAAATTCTTAGGATTATTTAAAATTTTCTTTACATAAAACTAGTTTTAATAAAATATTGACAAATATAATTTAGGGAGGAAACCCCTTTATTCGGTGACTGTTAAATGTTTACTGTTAATCTATTGTTCTTGTAGCCAACTTGAGGAGTGGAGGTAGGGGAGAGGCAGGAGTGGAGGGAGGAGGAAGGAAAGGCTGCAAGGACAGAAAGTAGCCAGTACTTCATGTTAGACAAGAAAGAACAAGAGAAAGAAGCGGGAAGCGTAGGGGGAGAGAGCGAGGGAAGGAGGAGGGGGAGGAAGGGAGGCAAGAAAAGGAATTTGAGAAAGCTGGCACCGTATCAGACCCTCCACAAAATGCCTCCCAGAGCAGATTGTATAAAAGGCATTTCATGAATTAAACAATCCACTAACCGTCAACGTTGTGAAAGAGACCAGAGACTGAAAAAGGAAGCAGTTAGGGTCCCCTCTTTATGTGTTGGGTAAGGTAGACATCCCCAGTGTCTTTGAAGATGAATTTCAACCTTATCATGAGTCTGATTCTGGGGCATTCTCCCCAACCCCCTCCCCCTTTCTCTTAAGAATTGTGACTCACTCTTTCTTATGACACTAAAGGGAATTTTATTTTTTAACACATTTTACTCAAATTTTTATTTTTATTTAATTGGGCTGCACTGTGGACACTTGCCAAATAGAAAGTGAGGTCCATTGGGCTAGAAGATAAGAGGTGCCTGGAACGAATCGACTCCTGCAAGTGGGCTTTCCCAGCCACCCCCGCCTTCTCTGATTGAGGTCTAATTAGTTACAGTGTGTTCCCCTCTTTCTGAGTTTCTCTGCTCAGAGGCAGGTTTCTGGATCAGAAACATGGTTCATGCATCCCACTCTGAGGATGTTGTGCAAATAGAGGCTTTAATGACTACACTGTGTCGTTTGTTTGAACAGTTCTGCGCAAACGACAGTTGGTTGGGTGCTTAGATATAAAATAACCACAACACCCTCCTATTCACAGAGCAGCCTTTCGGATTTATTAAGGGAAACTTAGCCAACAGTGGAGAAAGTAGGAAAAGTAAATGTCCAATAACTAGATGTAGGCACACACTGATTTGCCTTGAATAAGTATTAATAGTGTCTCCTTTTACTCTCAAGAAAGTTTCCAGTGTGGATGATAATATATATGGTCATTCCATAAATAACCTACATTTCTAAAGGTACTGTTTCTTTATGTATATACTAGAGGCCCGGTGCACAAAATTTGTGCACAAATATGGTCCCTAGGCCTGGCCTGCAATCAGGGCCATCTTCCCCAGCTGCCTGCAGCTGGCCCCACCCCCAGCCACCACCCTACCCCCGTTCCCCGTTCACCATCGGGTGATTGGTGCCTGATGGCCAGGGGAAGAGACCAAGAGGTGACCTCATAGTGACTGGTTCAGAGGTTGTTCTGCCATTAGGGTCAATTTGCATATTACCCTTTTATTATATAGGATGTTTACAGGCATATGCAGTAACATACACAAAAGCTTCCTGATAATAAGTGAATTGCAATGAGTCAAGAATCTGAACACTGTATGTGAAATAATTAGTGAGCCATTGTCTCCCTGGCTCAAAACAAGCTGCTTATCTTGGTGTCTGGTGTCTAGTTTTCCCATTAACCTGCACATCCGTTCCCCTAGGCTTATTACAACAGTCGATGACACCCAGGTCCTCAAAGAAGACAGGGCTGGTCCGGAAGCAGGGGAAAGTCTGAACCAATCAGAGGAACTGGGAGAAATCAGCCCCCGGGAAGGAACTCACATGTTTTAGAACATGGAGGTCATTTTAAAAGTGATGATCAGGGAGGGGTATTAAGAAGTCAAACCTTGGCTTTGCCTAGCTATGCTCCTGGCTCTTTTGTCACATTCTGTGGCAAGGGCTGGGGAAGTTAAACCTCTTGTGTTGCCTCAGTCAAGCTTAAACTATGAGCTTCCCACAATCTCACCAATGGTCCAGGACAAGCTTTCCTAGTGTCCCCATCCTGCTCCCACCACCTGCATACTCTCAAGAGAAGACGGGAAACTGAGCGCATGTGTGCAGGAGAGAATCCTGGGGAAGAGCTCTCCTGGAGCCATGGCTATGGCAGTGGGTCTATTCTGTTGCTACATTGTAACTGGGTCACTAATAATCACAACCGGAATCATGAGAACCTTTACAATCACAATCACTGCTTCAATTGCAGTGAGGAAAGAAAAGCATACCATTATTAAACTCTTGTTAACCTAAAGAAAAGAACATTGGTCAGTATAGCCTCCCCGTAGCAGAAATGCCAAATTATTTGAATAAAGGAAGAATTATTGCTGGCTCAAAACAAGCTTCTTTCCTTGGTGTTTAATATATTGTAACATTATGAAAACATAAATAAAACAAAAGGTCTACCTCGCATCACTCCTTCAGGCTGTTCAGATTTCACTGAACAAACAGGATAAAAAGTTGAAGTGGATTCTGCAGAGAAGCTGGACCAACAGAATATATATATATACTAGGGGCCCGGTGCACGAAATTCGTGCACTGGGTGGGGGGCGGGGAGTGTCCCTCAGCCCAGCCTGCCCCTTCTCACATACTGGGAACCCTC
>NW_006285042.1:5079114-5098320 GCF_000327345.1 Myotis davidii | reverse complement strand
CGACCGCCGGCACTCACGCCGCCAACCCGCTCTCGTGAGTGCAGGCAGATGCCGCAGACGCCCCGCTGGCCAGCGTCCTGGTCTGCTGGCAGGATCGGTCCAGTTTGGGGGCGTGAGTGCGGGCGGATGCCGCAGTCGCCCTGCAGGCCCTTGTCCGGGTCTGCCAGCGGGATCGGGTCTCGGGTGACTGCTGGCACTCACACCCGCAACCTGCTCTCAGATGGCGCTGTACCATCCTGCCTGCAATATGCAAATTAGCCGCCATCTTTTTTGGCGGTTAACTGCCATCTTAGTTGGCAGTTAATTTGCATATCTTGCTGATTAGCCAATGAAAAGGGTATCGGTCGTACGCCAATTACCATTTTTCTCTTTTATTAGTATAGGATGCACACACATACATGTTATACACATATATAAGTTTATTATAAAAGTACATAATTTTTATATAGCACATATAATATGCTAGAGGCCCAGTGCACAAATTCGTGCACAGGTGGGGTCCCTCGAGGTGGCCTACAGGGATTGGGCCGAAACCCACAGTCCAACACCGCCTGCAGCTCCTACCTGCAGCTCCCACTCATCCCAGCACCACTGTACCTGCTGCAGGCTCGCACCCAATCAGTCCCAATAGGGAGAGGCTTGTGCCACAGCAGCGCTCACTGTGAGCCCTGAGTCTGGCACCCTCCCCAGCAGAGTGGCCTGTGGGATTGGACTAAAACCAGCTCTCTAACATTCCCTGAGGGATCCCAGATTGCGAGAGGGTGCAGACCAGGCCGAGGGACACCACCAGTGCACGATCAGGGCCGGGGAGGGACTCTTGCAGTCCGCAAGAGGGCTCCAGGGCATGTCCGGCCCATCTCGCTCAGTCCTGATCGGCCGGACCCCAGCAGCAAGCTAACCTACCAGTTGGAGCATCTGCCCCCCTGGTGGTCAGTGCATGTCATAGAGAGAGGTTGAGTGGCCTTAGCATATCATTAGCATATTACCCTTTGATTGGTTGAACAGTCGACCTGTCACCAGACAACCAGACACTTAGCATATTAGACTTTTATTATATAGGATATGAAATTACATATATGCTCAAAATCTCTTCTGATATATATTTATTTTGATATGTAAACAGAGGGAGGGAGGGAGGGAGAGAGAGAGAGAGATTTTAAGGAATTGAAACACACAATTATGGACGCTGGCAAGTCCAAAATATGCAAAATAGGCCAGAAGGCTGGAGTCAAGGAGAAGGTATTAAAATCCTAAAGCCACCTTCTGCTGGCAGAATTCCCTCTCATCAAGAGGTCAGAAAGGTCTTCAACTGATTAAATGAGGGAGGCCCACCTACATTAAGGAGAGTAATATGCTTTACTAAAAGTGTGCTAATTTAAATACCAATTTCATCTAAAAAATACCTTCCCAGAAACATCTAGAGCAGCAGTTCTCAACCTGTGGGTCACAACCCCTTTGGGGGTTGAACAACCCTTTCACAGGGGTTGCCTGAGATCATCGGAAAACACATATATAATTACATATTGTTTTTGTGATTAATCACTATGCTTTAATTATGTTCAATTTGTAACAATGAAAATACATCCTGCATATCAGATATTTACATTGCGATTCATAACAGTAGCAAAATTACAGTTATGAAGTAGCAACGAAATTAATTTTATGGTTGGGGGTCACCACAACATGAGGAACTGTATTAAAGGGTCACAGCATTAGGAAGGTTGAGAACCACTGATCTAGAGTAATGTTTGACCAAATATCTGGGTAGTGTAGCCTAGCCAAATTGACACATGACATTAACCCTGACAGCTACTGTCCCCAGTGTATTGCAACTTTGATCTTTAGATTTTCAAAGCCCAGTTCATCATTGTCAGAGGTCAAGAAGTACTTGTAGTAACGTAATGTAAAGTATATTTTTAATGTAAAAACACATATGGAAATTATTTGAAATTAGTCACATAGAGCAAAATTTTTTCCTAAAATAGTAAAAAGCAAAAAGAAGTTAATTCCTTTGAGGTTTTTTAAAAAATATATTTTATTGATTTTTTTTTTTTTTACAGGGGAGAAGGGAGAGGGATAGAGAGTTAGAAACATCGATCAGCTGCCTCCTGCACACCCGCTACTGGGGATGTGCCCGCAACCAAGGTACATGCCCTTGACTGGAATCTAACCTGGGACCCTTCAGTCTGCAGGCCAACGCTCTATCCACTGAGCCAAACCAATTCCTTTGAGTTTTGCCAAGGTTTCCTGACCTGAATTTTGGAGAATACCACTTCTAGGAAAATATTCATACCAAGTAGTTGCCTTAGTCAAGTTTAAAATATCAGCTTCCCACCATCCTACCAATTGTCCAGGACAACTGAGATATGCCATAATAAAATGTAGGTAAATAAATAAGACAGTAATATTGATTCATTCAGACTTGCTACTTCTGATATAAATAAGATAATGTGTGGTTGATTTTTCTCAGAAAATTGTCAGAAAACAATTTCTGGAATTTGGAAATACAAAATGTTTTTTACAAACCATACTTGAAAGGATATGAAAATATGTTTTACCACTAGAACATTCTTTCTATTTTTAATCAAGGCTAGTTCCCTAGCATTTAGTAGCCGTTATGTCGTACAGCCTCAAGGGCAATCTTGGAGTCAACTGGTGACCAGACAGTGAATGGCCCAAGACACCCTCAAGAGGCCAGAATATCTGAACCTCAAACAGAGGCTCCAGGGTGGCCATATGGGTTGATAATGGCATAGGTTACAATAAGGAGAAATTTGAAACATGTCTCAGAAAACCTTTCTAACTTTTGTTGTCTTTCAGAGAAAATAGGCAGAAAAAATATTTTATAAAAAAAGAGACATATCAAGACATTTACAAAATGAACTTAATTCTTGTATAAGCATATCCCTTTAAATGCAATACATCACCCTGAGACTGAGTGTTCTTTACAAATGAAATAAAGTTGGTTCTTGGAAATAACAAAATACCATTTGGGATGAACAATTCCTATTTGCATTCTTTTCTTGATAGTAAATAATTATTTCAATAGTTTTCCTTCTTGATTTTTAGATCAATGAAATATGCAAAACATTCATTCAATGATCCCTTCTTACTCTACTCTCAACAAAGATTGGTGTTCATTCATTGATTTCTTCAACATGTTTTGAAAACGGTGACATACTAGCATTGTGAGGTATGTTGGAGATTGGGAGAGGAGTAAAACACATCTTCTGACCTCCAGGAGGTCCTGTTCTAGTATGGAAAGCAGCGGGGATAAAGAAGGGTAGGTGTCATGAAACTAGAGGAGCAAAGACAAAAAAAGGGTCAAGTCTTCAGAGAGCAGAGGTTAATGATGGTCTCAGTCAATGAGGAAGATGTAAGTTCTCTAAATGTCTCCTACGTGCCCAGCAGCAGACAGTGGACACCCTGAATCAAGTTGAGGAAATGCTGACATCAGGGTTTTCTTCACCGATGGCAGGCAATGGGCTGTGAGGAATATGGGGTCTGAAAGGCAGGGACGCCTCTCACTGAGCCTTACTAGAAATGAGAACAGAAGCTCCAATGTTCTGCTGCTGCCTGAATGGGGCTCGTCAGGGAGGCTGGACACATTGTCCAACAACTGACAGACACAAGCGTTGCTATCCTCATACTTCGAGCTCAACCATTCTCCATGTGAGGGTTGCTAAAGTAGCAGGAGTCTTTATTGCATTTATTGTTCATATCCTGTTGTCTACTTCCAGAAAGAATTTGAGAATGCTTACCAAAATAAAAGATATCCATACAATATGATTGATGAAAAAATAAAATAATAAATGTTAAGAAATTAAGGAGGTAGTAGATAGTTTAACCTAGTTGTATGTAACTGAGAAAATAAAATTAGTTCTATTTTCACAGATAGTCAAGGGGGAAAGAAAGGAAATGGGGCAAGGTGGACAAGATGGATTCACATAGTTTGTATCATTAGATAAAAAAGAAAAGCAGCAATTCAGAAATGTCTTTATTAGTGCTCTAGGGCAAAGTCATAAGAGGGATATATTATAAGGATATTTCTTTCTTTTCTTAAGATGGAACTTGTCATCTTATTTTTTAATATAATTTTTTATTTATTTCAGAGAGGAAGGGAGAAGAAGAGAGAGAGAGAAACATCAATGATGAGAGAATTATTGATCAGTTGCCTCCTGCACACCCCACACTAGGGATGGAATCTGCAACCCAGGCATATGTCCTGACCAGGAATTGAACTGTGACCTCCTGGCTCATAGGTCGACGTTCAACCACTGAGCCACGCCAACCGGGCTATAATGATATTTCTATAAAGGGAATTAGGTAAGTAGTAGCTGTACAAAAGATGCAGATACATACATATCTGCAGCTCATGTTGTGGTGTGTGTGTGCACGCGCACACACACACACGCCTTCTAAAAGCTGAAAGCAAATTGTTAGAGGTGAGTGAATAAAGGTGATTTTCACTTTGAAATGAGAGTGGCACCAGGGATCTGTGCCAACCTAGGTTGATTAAGTAATCTCAAAAGTATTGTTGCTCAGCTTGTGTGGCTCAGTGGTTTAGCATCAACCCATGCACCAGGAGATCACAGTTCGATTCCCAGTTGGGGCACATGCCCGGGTTTCAGACTTGATTGGGGGGGGGAGGGGGCGGTGCAGGAGGCAGCTGATTGATGTTTCTCTTTCATTGATGTTTCTATCTCTCTATCCCTCACCCTTTCTCTCTCTAAAATAAATAAAAATATACATTTTTAAAAAGTATTGTTGGTTCTGTTTATTTATTTTAATTTTTAAAAAATATTTATTGCTGAAAATATTACATATGTCCCCTTTTTTCTCCCATTGACCCCTCATAGCCCACCCCCGGTCCCTGCTCCAGGTCTCCACCACCCTATTGTCTGTCTGTCCATGGGTTATGTTGCTTCTGTTTAGAGATAATTCTATTAAAAATTTCCAGAAACTATCCAGAAACTTCTGGGAATTAAATATTCTAAAAAGCTAAGTAATATAGGAAAGTAGGATGTTCTTTTTAGCTATATTTTTTGTTTTTTTTTTTAACCATGTTAAATAGAAATCTTCATAAATACACATGCTCTTATTTCTTAAACAAAATTCACGGAACATATCCACTTTTTCTTACATGCTAAAGAATCCTATATAATAAAGAGGTAATATGCAAATGGTCGTTATGCAGTGTCGTGTAATGACCAACAGCAGGAGGGCAGGGCAGCGAGCTCCAAGCAGTGGAGAGAGCTACAGGAGGGCGGGGCAGCGAGCTATGAGCAGCGGAGAGCTACGAGCAGCGGTGGGCCAGGCAGCCAGCTGAGGCAAGCAGCATCAGGCTACTCGCACACGATTCGTGCGCAGGGCTACTAGTGTTATTATAAACATCAGTTACAGCACTATGCTCAGGACCCATCAGTGTTTAATAACAAAACAGATCTTTTTTTTTTAGTTTGAATTTTCCTACCTTTTCCCCTTTTACCAGACTCTCAGGCAATTATTTCTTACTGCTTATAGTGTATGTGCTTATTGCAATCCTATCTCCATATTTCAACTTTTGGCCTCTAATCTATGGGATGTTAAGATATTGAAAGCAATATTCAAAATCATAATTACCCAAAAGTCTTTCTACGGGTGGATGATTACACAAACTGTGGAATATTACTCAGCAATAAAAAGGGAGAAATTCCTAATACATACAGCAACATGGCTGAATCTCAAATTTATTATACTACTCAGTGCTATATGGTGTGAATAGATTTGTGTGACATTTGGGAAAAGGCAAACCTGTAGGGATAGGAAACAGTCAAGTGGTTGCTGAGGACAGGGTGAGGGGAGGGATTGACAATCAAGGTACATGAGGAAAGTTTTTGAAATAATGCAAATATTCTGAATATTTATTGTGACGGTGCTTACAAGGCGGTATGTGTCTGTTGAACAGTGGATTGTGTTTTAGCTCAATTACAGCACCACTTCAAAAAAGAGAAATTTAGGAGACATACCAACCAATGGCAAAGTATAGATTTGATTTGTTTCTAATGTTTAAAACGATTTAAACATTTTTTAAAGATATTTGGGAGCATTTAAACACTGACCTGATGTTTCCTGATAATATTGAATTATTATTTTTAAGGTGTGGTGAAACTGTGCATGCATTTACAGAAGTAGTCCCTATCTTTCCACACTGCATAAGGAAATGATACCATGCCTGGACGTGGCTTCTAAATAACCCAGGTGGCAGAGGCGGGTACTGATGAAACAAGATTGTCTGCGGTGTTATAATTATTGAAACTGGTGATGGGTAAAAAGGGTTTAGTATGTTAGTTTCTCTACTTTTCAATTTGCTTGAAATTTACTGTAATAAAACATTTACTTTTTATCTTTTTTATCATGAATCTATTTTTATTTATGCCAATTAATCCAATAATTAGCAATTCTTAAAAATACAGGTATCCATTGTATATTGCTTAACATAAATAAACACTAATTTCAACAAATTTAAATTGTATTACTTTTCATGATTAAATACATCTACTAAATATTGAGTGACAATTCAATCCCCCATTTTTAAAAAACCCACTATGATCTTTCTACCCGAGTTCTGAATAGTGAGTTCTGAATAAAAAGCATTCACTGACTTCTTTGCTTAGATGGAACTTAGAGTTCTGTGGTGTGTGTGTGTGTGTGTGTGTGTGTGTGTGTGTGTGTGTGAGATCCGAACATCTAAAATGAGGTCTACCTCTTAACAAAAGTTTAAATGCACACTACAGTAGTGTTAACTATAGGCACAGTGTTGCAGAGCAGATCTCTACAGCTTATTCATCTTGTATAGCTAAAACTCATACCCATTGTCCATCAGCTCCCCACTGCCCACTCTCCCAGCCCCAGAAACCACCTGATTATATATCCAAAAGAATTGAAATCAGGATCTTGAAGAGATATCTAAATGCCCACAGCATCATTCATAATAGCATGATATGGAAACAACCTAAATGTCCACTGATAGATGAATGGGTAAAGAAAGTGTGGTAGATGCATAGGACAAAATGTTTTTCAGCCTTAACAAAGAGGAAAACCCTGCCATTTGCAACAATATGGATGAATCTGGAGGCCATTATGCCAAGTAAAATAAGACAGTTGCAATACAAATGCTGCATGATTCCATTTATATGAGGTATCTAAGATAAGTGAAAACATTTTTAATTGTACAAATAACCTTTTAAAAATAGAAATCCCTCATTGTATGGAATGTTTTTTAAATGAAAAAGAAATCTTTCTTAGAGAAGCCAAGACAAATATGGAAACTCGGCATGAGTTACTTTTTAAATTCCCAGATGGTTTTGAGCACACCCGCTGACATCTTAATTGGAAATCCATCATGTCTGGCATCAGTCCGTACTTCCAGACACTTGATCCACCACTAAGCTGATTTTAGCTTGATATTAGGGTATGTAGCCCTGAGCTTCTGAGCCATTATTAACACAGAAATACCACACAGTCTTACATTAACCTAAAAAACGTGAGGTGTCCAACACAAGCCATAGAACTCTGTAAATTTCTGTCATGTGTTGCTATCTGTATTTAAAAATGGTCATTGCCTTTTGCTTTTATATCTTTCTCTTTTATTCTATATGGCCATACCTATTGCATGAGTTTTATTTCATGTACCCTTGCTTCAAATCTTGAAAATTCAAATGTACAATAAATAATTTAAAAGTAAAAAAAGAAAATCCAAATGTATTCATAGGGGAAGACAGTAGACACTTTTATAGGATCTTATTACAGGGTACTTAATAATTTTATCCTACAAGGTCCTATTATAATGGAGTCACTTTTATCAACTAAAATCTAATTTTCCCAGTGTATCTAGTCCTGCAGCTTTCAGTATGTCTCTGTTCTTCATTCCCAAGAGAGTCAGGGAAGACCAAAGGCTGAGAGAGGAAGCCAGGGCCACAGGCTCAGGGTCACGACCAAACCAGTGGACCCTGGCCAACCTGGCCCAGGTGGGAGCGGAGTCAGCCAGCAACAGCCATGCCAGAAAGCTGGCATGGGAGCATGGGTCATGCAGCCAGAGGCGATCAGGTTGGGGGAGGTCAAGGCAGAGTGCAGCTTCTCCGAGTTCACAGGACAGAAGGCTAGGCCCTGGCCCTGCCTTTCCCGTGACCAGGCATTCTAAAAGGGGTTGTATTTCAGGGGCTGACTCCAGTGGCATTGCTTTTCCTTCCCCGCCTCCGGTGCTCCTGAATTACAGTAAATTCCTTAGTTTATGTCCCTTCAGCAGTGCCTTCTGAGTCTAAAGTTGATATTAATATTAAGGAAATATTTAACTGATATTAATTGGAGCAAATTACAGAAACGTGATCAGTGAACAATTTGAATTGACTTCTGTGAAGGATGTGGGATTTTTCCAAGCTTAAATGTCTTCTTTCTAAACATAACAAAGATTTTTTTTTTAATTGGAAAAATAATACATTATGTTTCTTTCTTGTGTGGTTTATGGCATGCTTTGTTATTTAAATGGATTTGTGAATGAAATAGGACACATAAAGTCATTGTAGATGCCCACCAACGCTGTAGATGCCTTTTCTGTCCCACTGAACCCCCATGTCTTTGACCCACAAATCCCTGATGCCTGTGGGGTGAGTTCGGTATCTAGTTTTAATCTTTTCATCGCCAAAATCCTCTTCAATCCTCTTTCCTCTTCTCTCCATACACACAGAGACTCCACGTTTTAAAAAATCTCATTGTCACTGTGAAAAGGTATAATTTCACTTACAAGCAAGAAAACTTGACCTTTGGTTAGCCTGTATATGATGTGTAGCGATGATACAGATATAGGGTGGGCTAGGCCACCTCATCTGGAATTTCTCCTTGTGAGCTGCACAAGTCCAGAAAGAAAACATCCTAAACACTCTGAAAAAGGAGGTACTGATTCCCTATGGTACGTCGTTCTTTTTAGTGCAAGATGCTGCATCACTGTGGAACAGGTGCCACTTTGTAGGTTTGCTGAGTCCTGGGTGCTCTGACTGCAATAATTAACAACGTGTCCTTGGGCATTTAGAGTCGGCCTTTAGTGTTTTCATTTATAAAATCTTGGGTTAATCACTTCTTAGGTACAACCGATTTGCTCACCTTGTTCCTGAAACAGGGCAACTACAGAATCAAAAGATCCCAACCCTACCTCCACTTCAGTGCTGTGACACCTGGAGGCAGGGCTCGCTTAAACGCTCTTTCTCCCTCTTTCCCCAAATGCTAAGTAGGCGTAACTCACAGGACGCATAGTGACATTATAGTAACTGGTAATAAAAATGAATTACAATAATTTAAAATGTAGTATACAATGTGAGGGGCTCCTCACCTAAAGTAGCTAATCAAAATAACTGTACTTAGCAAGATAAATGCAATACCTGACATTTCTGGGGAAAGAACTTGCCTCTGCTAGTGAAAATAGCAAAACCAAGCAATGGTGTCCAGAATTTCAGGAGCAGAGGGTCAAAGTAAGAATATATTTCCTAAGCTGGAATGTGAGCCAGTCCCATCTCTTTGGCTCAGGGCAGCTGCTCTTACTTCAGCAAAGTTTGGCAGAGGCTGGAAGTTATTTTGGATATTCCCAAGTTTGCTTATGCCCCAGGGGTCCATAGCGAAAAAAGAGGATTTTCTTGACCAGATCCTCTCAGTCAATTCTATTACCATCCACCCACTCCCTATCCCTGATCCTGAGATCCATATCTTTTTCACACATCTTAGGTTGCTTCAATGTGACTTTTCATATTATGCCATGCAACCATTAGATCAGGTGCATTGATGTTGACATACTTCACAGTAAGACCAGTCCTGAAAAGTGCTATTTGCCTTCTGTCTCTTTCAGAAGCCTGCTTTCCTCTATTTCACAAATGTTTATGTTCTATAACAAATATTAAAAGCATGTAACCAAATGTGGAAGCAACTGAAAGTTATTTAAGTGCTAAGGCATCAGTCAGTTCTATTTCTCCAAGGAACATTATTGTAACCTCATTAAGGAAGGGAAGAAATACAAGTATATGTTGCTTATAATATTTCTCTAAATAAGATGTTCTGAGGAGGGGGCTAGCAGAATCAGGGTGTGGCCAGCTTGTTCAACTTGAGGCAGACGCGGGGACAGATGCACACAAAGAATATGACGCAAGGCAGCTGGGTTGTGGTGACGTAGGCTTTAACGAATGACCTATGTAGGCTTGCTTCAGATGGTTCCATTTCAGGTTGGAAATAAAATTAAGCATCCCATAAATGAACTGCAAGTCAATTTAGGGTTAATTTAGTTTTTGTATGAGTTTATTTGTTTTTAGTATCTTGTTAATTAAATCACAGTGTGTGGGAGTCAGGTCCTAGACTCAGGCCATGGCTCAGAAATTGGTTTTACTGTCTTTTCTACTAATAAAATATGGGTGATATGAAATGTCATAATGCCTTGGGGAACATAAAACACTAGCGAAGACTTCTGTGAAAAGGATATCAAGGGCAATTAACTTTGGTTCTTCCTTTGTGTCCAGAAACTCAATAAAATTTCTACATTATAATAGGACCTGGGAATATCAAGGCAAATTGAAGATGATGATGTCAGAATTGTATCTTATGTAAATCTGATTATACTTAATGTGCAATTCATATGAAAACAAAGAAACAGATACAGACTTAGGATTGTTGGGTAGATTTAGCTTCCCTCTGCAGACTACAGATGGGAAAAATAGAAGGTAAACTTTCAGATCTAAATTTGGAGGCCTCCACCTCCCCTTTCACCATCCTGAGGGCCTGAGTACCTCTCATTCCCATGCTTCAGATCTTCTTCTGCTACCATCATCCTTCTAAATAAAATACCTATTTGAGGGTTATATGCCTTTTAATAGGCGGTTCTAGAAGATCTCACAACCATCAAAGGCTCACATTCATAGCTCTGTTTTCCACCCAGAGGACTGCTCTTTCACATAGTTGCATTGACTTCAAACCTCCAAACCTTGAGAAAAAGAAGACATGTATCTCTCCCAGAGTTTTGTTTTCCTCAAGGGAGAGTCAGTTGAGAGAGAAACCATGGGGCCATTCGCCAGACCCTAGCTTTGCTTTGTGAGCTGATAGAAATGGAGAACATTCTCATCCCTTAATCCTTGGAATCCTGGAGGAGAGAATTAGAGAGGCCCAATCTTGCTTTCTAGGTCTTACTGTTCTCTCATCCATCCTTGGAAGGATATCTAATCCTCCTTTTGTTTGGGAAACTCCCCAAAGGCTGCATTTTTCACTAGTACTACCAAGATTTCTGTGACAGAGGCTTTCCCACTACAATGACTTAACCTACTTTGAGGGATCATTAATACCAACTCATAATTATTACTTTGCTTACACATATCTCTTTTCCCTAGCCCCATCTTCCACATTTTGAACACATCTGAGTTGTTTGTATAATTGAATATAAGTGAAAGTAATACTGGTTAGCTTACTTATTCAGGAAATATTCTGTCTTAGCATCATGACAAGTTAACTTAGCTTGTTAGCTCAGATATTTCACTGGAGTGGAAAATAATTTGTTGACCCTGAGGATCAGCTTGCCCCTGCTCCCAGAAAGGTATAAGGTCCGGCAAAGGAAAGGTCTGTGAAAGCTCTGCTGCCATCTCAAAGTATGAAGTAATGGCAATCCATAACAGACTGTCCCTCGGCCAGCCGTGGGCAAACTACAGCCCAGACCGTACCCTTTTATGTAATGATGTTTACTTTGAATTTATATTAGTTCACACACATACTCCATCCATGCTTCTGTTCCGGCCCTCCGGTCCAGTTTAAGAACCCATTGTGGCCCTCAAGTCAAAAAGTTTGCCCACCCCTGCTCTAGGCCATTTAAGGTCACCAGATTGATACTATGAGGCTTAATGAAAAGATTCAGCTACAAATCTTCTTCTTTTTTTCAAGTCCTCATCTGAGGATGTTTTTCTATTGAGTTTTAGAAAACATCAATGTAAGAGAAACACATCGGTTGGTTGTCTCCTGCACATGCCCTGACCAGGGCCTGGGCCGGGAGGGGACTGCAACCAAGGTATGTGCCCTTGACTGGGATTGAACCTAGGACCCTTCAGTCCTCAGGCCGACACTCTATCTGAGCCAAACTGGCTAGGTATCAGCTACAAATATTGGTAAGACTCATCACCCTACGGAGTCTCATCTCACAGAGACCCTGGCTCAGTTGTTTCTGGGTTTTCCCAGGGAGGTTTGTCACAGGTGCTCAAGAATAAATCCACTAATATTCTTCTTCTCTAGTTTCTGCCTCATTGCCCACTTCCTCTAGAGAAAGGCTGATCCTCTGCCCTTCACGAGGACATGGCACCCATGGCTTCCATATGTATCCCTGTAGCTCTGTCAGGCTCCACAGCTAAGTTGCCCAATGATAGTACACAAGTGGAAATGAATTTCCCTCTGCCCAACACAATCTCACAATTTGTCCCTTGAGCTTGAAGCAGCACTGATATAGCTCTTGGAGCTTCTGTCCATTACACCTTTCTCGCTAAGATGCCTGACTTCACTTCTGGGATCTGACTGAGGAAAAGTTGCCAACACTAATGAGTTGTATATTTGCCAGGCACTGTACGAAGCACTTCACATGAATTATCTCATTTAAGTCTCACAGTAGCCTATGTTGGTGGTGGTGATGGCGCAGGGTGGGGGGGCAGTACTATTATCTTTTCCATTTTAGAAATAGAAAAGTAAATTGTGGCATATTCACTATCTATTGCTGTACAACAAATGACCACAAACTTAGTGGCTTAAAACAACAAACACTTATTATGTCACATTTTCTTTTCTTTTTTAAAATATATTTTTATTGATTTCAGAGAGGAAGGGAGAGGGAGAAAGAAATAGAAACATCAATGATGTGAAAGAATCATTGATTGGCTGCCTCCTACAGGCCCCCTACTGGGGATTGAGGCTGTAACCCAGGCATAGGCCCTGACGTGGAATCAAACCGTGACCTCCTGGTTCATAAGTCAATGGTCAACCACTGAACCACACCGGCCGAGCTTATGTCATATTTTC
Organism: Myotis davidii; assembly: GCF_000327345.1. Taxonomy (NCBI): domain Eukaryota; kingdom Metazoa; phylum Chordata; class Mammalia; order Chiroptera; family Vespertilionidae; genus Myotis; species Myotis davidii. Next base: position 5,085,261 of record NW_006285042.1, on the reverse strand, counting down.
TATGAAGCGTGGCTTAGTGGGCCTCTGCTTCAAGGCCTCCCATGAGTTTGCAATCAATGTGTTGTTTAGGGATCAGGTCTCATCTGAAGGCCCAAGTGGAAAGGATCTGTTTCTAATTTCACAAACATGATTGTTGACTAGATTCAGTTCCTTTGGGACATTGAATTGAGGGCCTCAGTTCCAAGCTGGCTATTGTCCAGTGGACACCCTCAGCTCCTGTCACATGGGCCTCCCCAACATGACAACTTGTTTCATCAAGTCTATGAGGGGAGGTCTGCCAGCAAGGCAAAAGTCAGTCTTTTGTAACCTACTTATGGAAGTGACAGCCAAACACCTTTAACATATTCTGTTGGATAGAAGCAAGTCACAGCTTCTGCCCACACTTAAGAATTACACAAAAGTGTGCATGTTAGGATACAGAAGTCATTGGGGGCCATCTTAGAGTCTGTGTGACACATGAAGAGGGTAAGTAACTTACTGTCTTATCCTGTTCCAGAAGCTATAACAAGATAATGAAAAACAATTTTTCTTACAGTTCTGGAGGCTGGGAAGTCCAAGATCATAACACCTGTGGATTTAGTGTTTGGTAAGAACCCACTTCACTATAACCTTACATGGCAGAAATGGCAAGGGATTTCTGTGGGGTCTCTTCTATAAGGGCACTAATCCCATTCTTGAGGGCTCTGCCCCCATAATCTTAACACTTCCTAAAGACCCCCACCTCCCAATATCATCATATTGGGGATTAGGTCTCAACCTATGAATTTTGGAGAAATAAAAAACATTTAATCTATAACACTTACCCAAGGATTATCAGCTAATAGGCAATTAAGCCAATATTTGAGCACAACAAAATATAGCTCCAGAGGAAAGTAAGACTCAAAAGCTTTTGGAAACCAGGCTACCCATAGAAACAAGGACATACTTCTTATTTATCACCTTTTGGATGTGTCACTAAAACAAGGGTTGTTGAAGATGCAGGCTTTTTTTGTGTGTGTGGTTGTTAATTTTAATCCCTGCACGTTTTCAAAACATTTGTGCATTATGTGGCTTTAACACAATTATTTAGATTTTCATGAGCTTTAAAAAGATAATCAGAAGATATAATGACACTATTTCCTCCATGCTCCTGTGGCAACAGATGTTGAGTAGAGCTAAGTAACAACTTAATAAACAATGTGCTTGTCTGATCACAACTACTTCTTGTCACTTGCATGGCCTTTAGCTGCAGGCATTTGACTTTGCTACCTCTGCAATTGAACAGAGAGTACAGTAGTACTGAGAACTGAATTGTGAGTTCATTTATGGGGAAAATTAAAAGTGGCTTCTCCCAGATATCTGACATATCAAAAATTTTTGAATAATGTTAAATTTGCATAGAAATTGGATATTATCCCCAAAATGTGCTGTTAGTGTAGCAAAGTTACACATATATTTATAAACAATTGATTATGAGGACATCTTTATTACCCCACTGGAGAGAAGGCTCCCTGCTTATCTGAGCATACACATACTAGTGCTACCTAGTGGTAGTTACCTCAAATGTAAATACAACCCCTTGGAGACACTCAGCAACCTTTTTGGGAATAGAATTATTTATTTGTTTCTTTATTTTGGTCAATGAATATATATATTCTTATTGCTAGGCACCATGTTAATCTAATTATAATAATTGAAGTTGTGAAACATTGAAATGCATACAATAGGTCATTTCAACACTATCTTATAGCAAGCTTGTGGTATAAGGAACAAAATTTGGGTCTTCTACTTTATCCAATATTCCAGGCTGCTTTGGTTAAAATTCCCTTCATTATTTATGTTAAACTGCAAGGTTGATTTGAGGATATGAACATTATCCTTGGCAGGCTGATTCGAAATTACCATATAAGTGTGTTGTCATATTCTTCATACTTCAAATAAACTTATATGGAAAATATAAATACTAGTACAGCCATTAGAGATTAAACTCTGGCAATTAGGTGATTCAAACTGGCTCTTTCTCTCTTGTAATTCCTTAGTAGCATATTATAAAAGAGGAATGGTATTTCCCACCCCAGTCCCAGTTGGTAATTCTGATTGTCCCATGATTTCACAGCTGCAAATCAACCCCCACCCTCTCACACTTGTCTCTGGCTAATGATGCTTTCTTTAATTAGCACATGACTTAAACTTTCGTTCTGACTTATCTGTTGCTTTGGTCGCTGGGCTACCTGAGTGCGAGCTGGTCTAATTGGGAAAGAAAAAGCACTTGAACATTGATGCTACTTGTCCTGACATTGAACAAAAGGAAGAGCAATTTGTCTGGTTGCTGAATTTGCTTTCGTTATCAACTGAATTTGCATTCTCTGACAACTTCTCTCCCTTACAATCTGTCTAGGCTTTGTACTTCTATTTGTGGGTTTTTTCCCTTTGGTTCTTATATCTTCCCCGACTTGAGAATGGCTTCTAGAAAAAGCTATGAGGAGCTACGCTTTGTCAAAGCCTGTGCGAGACGGCCTGCAGAGGGGGATTTGAGGAGATACAAGACCTTCTCTTTAAGGTCAAACCATTACTGACCTTTCCTCCCTTTTCACTCTAAACTCCCAGGATCCCTGTCACCTTCTGGATGGTTAAGCCACACAGATGATAGCTTTACTCTATGTCAAATGCATGTATACTAGAGAGGAGAGCCTACTTGAGGAACCTGATGATCTCTGACATACTCTCTTCTTGCCCCTGATAAATTTCCCTGAAAAGTCACCAAGAAAAGGTTCTCTGAGGAGTCAGAATATGAAACAGGAAATGAAAATGAGGATAGGATGAAATGGGAGAAATACACATTTTGTTTTTGAAATGACCAATATTCATTATCTCTAATATTCATGGTGGTAGATAATGCGGGGAGATATAAATGCAATGAAAAACAGGCTTCCATGGGTTTGGAGATGATCTGTAAGCTGACCTACAGATAGCAGTGAAAGAGGTGAAGCAGGTAATAGTCTCATGATGTGCAAGCCAAAGTGTTGAACATAGATAAGAAATGCTACACAGTCCCTCAGAGAGATAATGAGACTAGAGCTGTAGAGTGAAGAAGGAGGAAGGTCAGGCACGATCATTATGTGAGCACCAGGCAACTTGGAACTGGACTGTACAGCGTGCACTGGAGAAATGAAGGAAACTAATCAGGCTAGAATGAAAGCTTGACTTGGAGCAATTGAAGACAGGAGTTGAGACTTCACCCTGTGGGCATGAGATAGCCATCACAGATATCAGAATAGAGAAATGGATGTCTTAGGAAGAACTATGTTGGTGGTGAGTTTGAAGTAGGAAACGCTTGAGGAGAAAAGACTGGTTAGGCAATGGCAGAAATTTAGATTTGTCTAGGATGGTAACTAGGAATAAATGTGAAAGAGGAAGAAAGGATTTTATTTTTCCTGAACATGGGAAATTATTGAGATGGAACGAGCAAAGAAGACTGTGAGGTGTACAGCCTGACTCAACATGAGGGGGTGGGTGGTGACCTAGCGTCAGATGACTGAGTAAAGGGGAAAGCCCCAGATTTCAGTAAGTACAATCATGGAATCAAGAGATTTTTAAAGCTGGAAAGGGCTTTAGAGATCATCTACTGTAGCCTTTTCATCTTATCGGAGGGCAAATGAGGCCAAGGGAAGTATGTAACTCAATCCCGGGCAGTGGTGACTCGGTCCAGGACAGTGAGCAGACCATGGCAAGAGTTTAGCTGCACCCACGTCTTCTCCCACCAGCGCATCCGGCCTGCTTCACTATCCTTTCTGACTACTTCTCTGGATATTCAGTCTCAAACTCTAGACTGAGGACCACAGCCCATATGCAGCCAAATAAAACAAAATAGAAAAGTTGGCTGGAATTTTTCAAAAAGCTAAATTTATCCATTTAAAGAACTTTATTCTGTGATTCTGTCCTTCCTAAAATATGGTGTGAAAATCTTGTTTATGAAATGCCACACTGATGATACGGAATTTTTGGACTGGAACCCGGATTCTTTGTCCACCGGATTTGAAGAATGAATCCATGAACAGAGGGTAGTATAGCAAAGGTGGAGATTTATTGAAGAACACACATGAGACATGTGAAGTTCTCCCTCCTCCCTCCTCCTTATTGTTTTCCTATTCCCTTTGGGCTTTCTTCTTCTCCTTCTGGATTAAGGGCTTCCTTCCCTTTATTTTGTAAATATAAACCTTTTGCTGTTCCCAGCTCCTTCATTCTATGGAAATGTACCTGTTGCAGGTTTCAGCTTCCTTATTCTATGGAGATATACCTTCTGCTGCTCTGCAACCCAGTACTTTTTCCATGGTCCCCTTGATTTCTAAAATTTCCTAAAACTTGTCTTTTTCACCCCTAAAAATTCCTGTTTCACTGATATGTGTGGTACAATTTTTACTGCCTTTCTTAGCACAATAAAAAGCTAGTAATCTAAGTACATTCCTTTCTTTTATTTTAAACTGGTCTTTAAAATCTAAAAGTCTTAGAGTCATTTCTCTGCAGGATGGCAAATTTATCCCAAGACTTACCAAGACTTGGGGGTAAAAATGTAGCTGCACAAAGGATTACATAACAGTTTTCCTGTCTCTGACCTCATCCACAAGGGCAGGATTACAGCATCCTCTTTATCACAATTTCCTCTCTCGCCAGGTCTGGGCAGGAGTCCACGAAATGGATACTGGGTTAGGAGTGAGGGGATAAGGGTCATTCATCACCTAGAACTCTGAATCACTGTCCCTTCTGTCCCGCGGCCTTAGACCAAGGCTTGGTGGTACTAGCAGGGTAAATGGACCCAATTGTTTGATTATGGCCACATGATATTTCTTCAGTCTGCAGTCATTTGTAAAGCATCCTGCAAAAGCACTCCAAGCCACCTTTTCGCCTAGATTGCCTCGCTTTTCCCATGAAGATAACCTCGCTGCTGCAGTCCCTCAAAGAAGTGGACCTTGGTGGATTGCCCCATCAGGGCTCCAGAAAAACTTCCAGATGCCTCAATCTGTTGGCAGCAGGTGTGAGACCGGTGGAGTCAGACCAGACCTTGGTTCGGCAACCTTGGTACTTGAGTTCTGGCTAGGAAAAAATTCAGAGCCAAGACTCAAACTGCAAGAGAAGGTTTATTTAGAAAATCACAGAGGTAGAAGAAATGAACTCAGAGAACAAATTTCAGTGACAAAGGAAGGGCCCTTGGAGCTTAGGAGAAAGAAAGGTAAGGGTAATTTGCCTGGCTGTAAGGAGGAAGAAGAGGTAGGGAGGAAGAAGAGGGAGATGGGGAGGGGAAGGCTAGAGCATGCTCCTGGATTTTAGGGCAGGTCCCAGGGAAGAATCTCAATAGAATATTCATCAGCTTTCCAGGTAAAGTCATTTCAGGGTTTGGTCTGCACAAATTGGTCAGCACCATTATTCAATGCAACTGGTCCTGAAGTCAGCCATGGCAGAGCTTGTATGTTGTTTGAACCTGGAGCTGAAATACAACTGAGGCCATGGTATTTCTCGGGAGAAAAGTTCAGAGGATCAAAACCCAATGACCAGAGATAAGCCAGGGGAGGCTCCATGACCAGACATATGCCACGGGAGGGAAGGTTACCCTGGGATCGAGGTCCTTGATTACCCAGTTTGCCCAACGCTAGGAACCTGGGGCTTTCCGCTCTGGTGATCTTTTGCACCTGGTCCCATCTTCCTTAATCTGCTCATGTCTGTCTGCCTGCCTCCCACAAACACTGATCTGAGCTCAGTCTCGGGCGAGGTAGAGGACAAGGGTCAGGGCACTAAGTCACAGGACTTGGGCACATTGAGTATAGCAGGCAGCAAGGCCTGTGGCAGCGATCTCTGAAGATTTAGCGAAAGCTGCCCGGTTTCCTCTGATATCTGACCCTAAGGGGAAGAACCTGCACCAACAGCAAAGGGACCTGGGCTGCCACGCCTACACTTCAGGGAAGTAAACAAATCACTCCACTTGGGTCTGTTTCATATCCAAAATTACGCGCCTAGGACTGCTTCCCTGAATACACCAGTCTACAAATAGGATTTGGAAGCGCAGCCTAAAGGAGCCACGCGGTGCCCAGTGGAAACCTCCCGCAGGTCTCGCCCAGCCCCAGGCTCTGCAAACCCGACTCCCCGCTGGGGTTGTCCGTCGGCGGCGTGCGCGCC
>NW_006285042.1:5075289-5078773 GCF_000327345.1 Myotis davidii | reverse complement strand
GCGGAGACGGGCTGCAAATGGCGACCCCGACCCCGAGGACCGACCCTCGAGTCACCCTGCCGTGCGCGTTGATGAGTTGGAAAGGATGTGAAGGAAACTTGGGAAACCCCAGGAACCGCGAAAATCCAGGTCCCTTTCCTTTGGCCGTTTAGAAACCCGAGTTCTTTGGGGCAACAAACGGGTTAACGTAAGGCTGGGAGGCATCTTCCACTGTCTCCGCGGGATGAGCGAAGTTGGTAACTTTTCCATTCATGGAAGTGAGAAGCGCTGAGTCCTAGCCCGAGTCCTTATTAAAGGGAAACTGACTGAGTGTCTGGGGCTGACGGGTACGACCCTTTCCAAGTTGTCCGCGGCCCGCCCCGTGCAGCCGCACGTTGGGTTCGGAGCGCTCTCCTCCGGGCTCGTTCTCAGGGTGTGGATCCGGGAGAATGGAGACTGGCAGAGCCATGTGTTGTTTACCGTGGTTCTCCTGCTCCGCTCCCCTCTGCCTCCCTCGTTTTTTCTTTCTGGGCCATTTCATAAGTCTCCGATAAGCGATGCTTGGGAAGGAACTGACCTTTTATTCCAGAATTGCTGGATGGGCTCGGATCCAAGATGAAGTTATTTATGGGCATTCTGATACCATGGTAGATGAACTTAAAAGTCTTTTAAGTACAAAAACCCCAAACTTTCTGAACTTCAGTTTTTGTTTGCCACCTTTCAGTCCTGTGTTATGTCTTTCAGAGACCTAGCAAATTATATTCACAGGTTTGGCGTTCGCTCCTACTTGTCAAGGTTTCCCAAAGCAGACCCAGCTGTTGACGCGGCCAAAGGAAAAGATTAGGTAGGATAAAATGTACGTTTAGGATTTTTCTCAGGGTTCGATTTTTCTGTATGTGATTTTCGCTGAATCACTGTTCTTTATGCTTAGTCACTGTTTCTTATTAGTTTGGGGATAACGTGGTGTTTTGCTAACTTTTTTAAGTTGCCAATTTATTTTTATCTTGGTACTTGACTGCGGTGACATAGCTTTTTTGTGTGATTCTGGAAATGTTAGTGGGTGGAGTTTTGTGAGTGTTTATAGAGAACTGAAGTTTCCACTATACGCAAACTTTCATGCATTCCAAGTGTACTGGGTATTTAATTTCAATACAATATTTCTCCATGTTCCAAGGTACTTTAAGGTCACTAAAATTGGCATCGGTAATGTGTGTTTACTATTTGATATGTTACTAAAATGTGACTTTTAATGGGGTAAGTCCTATGCTAATTTGTATGGTTTTGATGTAATTTTTTAACTGAGTTTCTGTGATTGCCTGTTTCATTAAAGGGAGTTAGTACATTCGTATTCATAGAATTCTTTGAAGTTAAAGTCTTCAGTCAAGAGGCTATATAAAACATTATTCAATTTCAAATTCAGTTTGATAAAGCAGGTGAGATTGGCCTTGGAGTCAAGGTTTTTACCTTATAGGTAGCTTAACACAGATAAGCATGCATGAATTAAAACTCATTCTGTGAAAATCTTTTACAAAAGGGGTGTGTCTTTTTTTTTTAAAGAGTGGGTAATGTTAGCATTAGATAGTTCCTCATAGGATTGTTTTTAATAACGTTTATTTATACATAAAGCTTTGTGTATATAAATGGCGTGTAAAGTGAAGTACCTCCGTTTTCTGGACACATACATAATAGTGCCCAACCTTTGTAGAGTTCTAGGGTGTTTTCACAGTAGTAATGACCTCAAGGTCACAAAGCTGAAATTCCTTGTAAGCCCATTCCCCTCTGCCATGCTGCCCATTATCATTAGCTGAGTTCTACCATTTGGGTGGATTATTTTTATCTGAGTGTCAACTCAAATAGGTTCTTGTCTCAATATTAAATATTTATTAATATTTTAATTTCTGATGTGAGTCTTTAATAATTTCATTTTCTTATTTAGTGAAGAACATGGCAAGTAATTAGAACTTTCACTTTGGAATAAGCTACTCATGACCATATTTAGAAATGAAAGATGTATGTTTTGATTATATCATAATTGGAAAGCTAAAGCTTGAAAAAAATTCCATACAATTAGATCATCTTTTTATAAATAAAAAGAAGTCAGAACCAAAATTTAATAAAAGAATGTGTACAGTGTAACCCATTTAGCCATTTTGGACTCATCAGAAGAGCTTGTGCTCTGAGTCATGAGTGTAATGATCACGTATTTTCAATCTTGTCTACTTAAACCAGTGAAATAGCTGTTCCACTGAGGTTATTGATTGATTGTAGTGTTTAAAACTGAGTGCTCCTGATTACAAATAAGTCAGCAAGTGTTTTTATTACTGTGCAATAGTACTTTGTACAAGAAGGGTCAGACTTACTCTGGAGGAGCTCATAACTGATTGCAAGCAACTCTACTGTTTAAGTAGAATTCTTTTCCATCTACTCCCATATTAATTGTAATATTAAGCACCTGATACCACTTCCTTTTTTGAGCTGCTTTTCCTCACCCTAAATGAACTCAGCCTCTTCACATGTGCAGACACCTCCACCTCTGCTTTTCTTTTTCCACCTGATGTCTTATATTCAGTAACCAGTAACCAGACTGCAGGATTTGGTTAGGGCTGGGGTTGGCAAACTGCGGCTCGCAAGCCACATGCAGCTCTTTGGCCCCTTGAATGTGGCTCTTCCTAAGCCTTAGGAGTACCCTAATTAAGTTAATAACAATGTATCTACCTATATAGTTTAAATTAAAAAAATTTGGCTCTCAAAAGAAATTTCAGTCGTTGTACTGTGGATATTTGGCTCTGTTGACTAATGAGTTTGCCGACCACTGGGTTAGGGAATTAAAATAGTGGAACAATATACAGGTAAATGTTTCCTTCTGTGCCTTTTATTACTATTATTTTTTAAGATTTTAAAACAGTGGAAGATTGGAATTAACTTTTTTGATTTACTTTTCCCTTTGGTTTGCTTTTTGGTGGTATAATTTACTTCATATACAGTATAATGCCTGGGACATATGACCTAGGTGCTCAATAAAAGTGATAACTAATGACATTCTAGCGCTGGTACAATGAGTATACTAGATCTACAAGGGAAGTATGTAGTTTTCCATGAAATCAAGAATCTCATTATGTTTTGGAATCCATTTGGTTATTTCTTGTATTATAATTCTTTGTTGTTGTTGTTTTTAGGTAAGTGAGGAACAGTATTGAACACAAGAGTTGAATGAGGCAGAGATGGGCCTGCTGCCTTCATGGAGCTTAGAGTTTTCTTCTGGAGATAGATATTAAGCAGGATAATGATTTACTTCGAGTTGTGACTAGTGTTACCAAGGAAAAATACAATGTGGGATGAGCATGTAATGTGATATAGGATTCATACCTTGTCTATGTGGAAAAGTAACATTTAGGCTGAGACATACATATTTGAGGCAGACGTTAAGGGAGAGGTGTGTGTGTGTGTGTGTGTGTCTTCGAGTCAGAAGCAGGCATTAGGAATAGCCTGAGGCAACAAGCTGTGT
>NW_006285042.1:5072522-5075104 GCF_000327345.1 Myotis davidii | reverse complement strand
TTTTGGAATCCATTTGGTTATTTCTTGTATTATAATTCTTTGTTGTTGTTGTTTTTAGGTAAGTGAGGAACAGTATTGAACACAAGAGTTGAATGAGGCAGAGATGGGCCTGCTGCCTTCATGGAGCTTAGAGTTTTCTTCTGGAGATAGATATTAAGCAGGATAATGATTTACTTCGAGTTGTGACTAGTGTTACCAAGGAAAAATACAATGTGGGATGAGCATGTAATGTGATATAGGATTCATACCTTGTCTATGTGGAAAAGTAACATTTAGGCTGAGACATACATATTTGAGGCAGCAGTTAAGGGAGAGGTGTGTGTGTGTGTGTGTCTTCGAGTCAGAAGCAGGCATTAGGAATAGCCTGAGGCAACAAGCTGTGTGAGTAATTTAGGTGACTTGACTTAGCATATTTTAAAATTTTGCTAATTTGCAATGTTATATTGCTTTTTAAAAAATCACCTTACATATTTTAATGAATTCTGAAAAATAAACAATTTGTTTTGAGAACCATATCTTTAAGTCTAGAAATAGCTTTGAATGACAAGGCCTAACTTCATCATATGGGAAAATGCCATCTCTTAAAACTATTTTATGGATTGCTTGTCAGCCACAGAGTATGAGTTGGCCAAGAATTTCTGTTAGAGAAAATTGAAATTACTGTAAGGCATTTAATCATTTACATATATTTTCTGGCCTAATGAAACTTTTCCAGTTATTTGGAAATGTTAAGATTCTTTTTTAAGCCTGGTCAGGGTGGTTCAGTAGTTGAGTATTAGCCTATGAACCAGGAGGTCCCCATTCAGGGCTCATACCCAGGTTTCAGGCTTGATCCCCCGGAGGGTGGGGGGGAAGGTGGGAGTGTGCAGGAGGCAGCCAACCAATAATTCTCTCTCATCACTGATGTTTCTATCTCTCCCTCTCCCTTCCTCTCTGAAATCAACAACAAAATATATATATAAAATAAGAGCCTTTAAGTGTTTTATTTAAGCTTTGATTTCCCCTTGTGTAAAATTCGATATAATAAAAGGCTAATATGCAAATTGACCCCAACAGCGGAACGGCTGGTTGCTATGATGCGCACTGACAACCAGGGGGAAGACACTCAACACAGGAGCTGCCCCCTGGTGGTCAGTACACTCCCACAGGGAGTGCTCCGCTCAGCCACAAGCCGGGCTGACAGCTACAAGTGCAGCGGCGGAGGCAAGCCTCTCCCCTGCCTCCTCCACAGCGCTAAGGATTTCCGAGGGCTCCCAGGCTGCCAGAGGGATGTCTGACTACCAGCTTAGGCCCAATCCCCTGGGGCTCACTGGTGATTTCACTCGCTGCCTCCTTGCTCCCCGCGAGAAAGAGGAAGGAAAATGGACAAACGTGAAAGAGCCCCACGGGCGGCAACTGTGAACCAAGTGCAGGCACATGTGTGCGTGTGTGGCATTTGTCAACAACGTAAGAAATCCTCCAACTTGTGAAGAATTTCTGTGAGTGCCTTTGAGCTAAACTGTCCAGAAATGTCGCTCGTACGCCGGGAAGCACAATCTCAACAGTGGGAGATGATGTTCCAAAGAATGGCAATGTTGTCCCCCATATTTTATACACTCCAATCCAAAGAGTAGACTGTACGTGGGTTACATGAAATCCACTGGTGACATTTTAGGAAGGCGGGAGACCCGCCGCCCCCCCCCCCCCCCCCACACACACACAACATTTTTGTGCACCGGGCCTCTAGTGTAGATTATAATATGCATCTCAAAAATATATTTAAAAAAATTATTTTTTTAGGGTGTTCTTTCAAAACTTAATATTGAGGAGTTTTAAATTATGCTCCTCTTGAACTTGAAGCCTCAATTTTAGCAACTTGTTCTCTTGGGCCTGCTCTGTCACTGTTCAACTGATAAATCAGGGATGGATGTTTTTAAAGCCATTTCACAGGATTTATGAGGAATGTGAGGCATATTTATTTGATAATAGTGATCTTGATTAGAAAGAGCTTGGATCTGAAAGTTTTAAGTTCTGAAGCTGAGGTTTATATACCCAGAACATTATTTGGGTATTGTCTATTGCATTTTCTTATTTCTTAATATATTTAATAGTAAAGTGGAATTAAACTTGATTCCTTTTTTGTATAACTATTTTGAGAATTGTTAAATTTATATTGTTCTATATGCTTATAGTGAGCATTATGAATGTAAGTTATTCGTTAAATAATTTAAAACTCCTATATTCAAAGCAAGGTATGTGCTATTATAATTAGAAAGGACGGAAAAGGAGGCAGGACCATCTCTGTCTTATTCAGTTGGGGATTAAACCTACAACCTTACGGTGTACGGGAGGACACTCCAACCAACTGAACCATACTGTCCAGGGCTCACCCAGTTCTTGACCACAGGGGTGATTGTGTTGGAATAAACCACACGCAAAGTTGTATAATCTCCATTCCTCAAATAACATCTTAAAATTGTATTTCCAGTTACTGAAGTGCTGCCTTATTTTCTTAAACTTTTTAAAAAATATATTTTTATTTATTTCAGAGAGGAAGGGAGCGGGAGAGGGGGGGGGGGAGAGAGAGAGAGAGAGAAACATAC
>NW_006285042.1:5047004-5071793 GCF_000327345.1 Myotis davidii | reverse complement strand
TTTTGTCCATGTGCATGGATCAGCTATAGATTTAAATCCTAGATGACCTTGGGCAAGTCAGCCTTTCTGAATCTGTTTCCTTTGGGTTATTATAAGGATTGTGACATTAATTGACAAGACATATGTAAAGAAGGATAAAATAGGTATATAATTAGTGTTCCTTTTGTCTTCTCTGTAAGTCCACTTCAATGAATAATAAATATTTTGGAGTCATTGCTGTGGGTGTTTTTATTTTCATTTTGTAACATTTTTTTTCCCAGAGTAGAATAGTATGCAAGATGCTATTTATTTTGAAGCTTGAGAGCCTTCTACATTTGCTTTTCAGAGTTGCTCTTTTTCATTTAACTCAGTTGTTTGTAACAGTTGCTATTTTAAACACTTTGAATTAAGTGACTTTTTTGAGATGTGTTCTGTCGGGTGTGGTCATGTGATTTGTACATAACATAAAGTGTTCCTACAAGTTTTGAGAGCAGTGGTCACTTTTGGAACAGCTTGTATTTTTAGTTTTCTCTCAGTAAGTCAAGCTTACTTCAGCATGTGAGATGAACTTTGGTTGCAAAAAAGAAAGCTACAGCTGTTTTCACAATCTAATCCCTCAGCAAAGTTTGCCTTTTTTTTGGCCTTAATTCTTAATAAAGTTTCTTTTTGAATTTCTGCTTAATTTACAAATGTTTTTCACAATTAGTCTCTCATTTCTTCTAGTAGGTCTCTTTTAGCATGTCTGTTTTTAAGTTATAGGTCTGTCACTACCTATAAAATTTATAGAGTTAATATTCAGTGGTATATTTAGCTTATAATTTTTAATTTTTAAACACAGTTTAGAAAATACAGTTTTGTTGATAAATGTGTGCCTCCCTCCCACTGCTGGCATCATTAAGCACCATAATATCAATTCATAATTCTTTTACTTGCTCAAGAAAAGCTCTACCAATTATTGGTAGATTTTTGTTATTTTAGTTTGAAGAAAATCAAACCTGAACTGGAGAAAAAGAAATAGCAATTTGGGGAGTAGTTTACATTAGACATCTGGAACCAAAATAGAGTTTATGTGAAAATGTCAGAGAGCTAGCTTATGCACTAAAGTGAAGAAAATAGGCTAATATTCAGCATCTCATCCAGAAAATTATTATCTTCAACTTGGGAAATGTTGAGTTGAATTGCCTATGCCACATACATGTAAAGATGTATAATAAGTAATTAGCTGTAGAGATTTGAAGTTTGGAAGAGGGATCTGGGTAGGAGATATAGATGAGTTTTCAGAATATTGGTGGCAATTGATGCTTTTGAGAAATTGTAAACACCCAGGGAGAGAATGTATAGAAGAATGAGCAAGAAATTACATAGGTCCCTGAAGAATAGGAGTGTTTTAGAAGAAGAGTTTTTAAGGGGGGGGCGGGGGGACAGGGAAATGTGACATCATGAAAATTAAGAAAAAATAGCTTAAAAGGAGAAATTAGTCAACATCTATATAATAAAAGCCTAAGTGACTGTTATGGCAGAACAACCAGAATGACTGGTCGCCATGATGCGCACTGACCACCAGATGTTTAACGCAGGAGCTGCCCCCTGGTGGTCAGTGAGCTACCACAGGGGGAGTGCTGCTCAGCCAGAAGCTGGGCTCACAGCTGGCGAATGCAGCAGCGGTGGCGAGAGCCTCTCCTGCCTCCACGGCAGCACTAAGGGGCAGCGAGCCGAGCGAACGGTAAGGAGCAGCTAGCAGGCGGGTGGTAAGGAGTGAAGGGTCTTGGACTGCAAGAGGGCACAGGCCAGGCTGAGAGACCCCCCTACCCCACTCCCTCACTCCCAGTGCATGAATTTCGTGCACCAGGCCTCTAAGTAATGATATAATGGCCAAGGAAGATGGGGTCTAGAAAAAAATGCCCTTTGGATTTAGCACTGAGCCTCTGAGTAGCACAGGTTTATTAATGAGTGGTGGTGAAAATAAAAGCCAGATTTATGCTTTGATTTACATTATTAAATAATTTTTAAAATTGGCCATTATTTTGTCTAAGTTATTTTTTTTTTCATCTTAGCAACCAGAGCTGGACTGGCCATTATGGAGGAGGAGCTGCAGCATTCGCACTGTGTGAATTGTGTCAGTAGACGGTGTATGACTAGACCAGAGCCTGGGATTTCCTGTGACTTGATTGGTTGTCCATTGGTTTGTGGCGCAGTCTTCCATTCTTGCAAAGCTGATGAGCATCGACTTTTATGTCCATTTGAACGAGTGCCTTGCTTAAATAGTGGCTTTGGATGTCCATTTACAATGGCTCGAAATAAAGTTGCTGAACATCTAGAAACATGCCCCGCAAGTGTGGTGTGCTGTACAATGGAATGGAACCGATGGCCAGTTAGTTATGCAGATCGGAAGTCATATGAAAATCTAAGCAGAGATGTTGATGAAGTGGCACAATTAGATATGGCCTTGGCCCTTCAAGACCAAAGGATGCTCTTAGAATCTCTCAAAGTAGCCACCATGATGTCAAAAGCAACTGATAAAGTATCACAGCCTAGAGAACAAATATCAGTTAAATCAACTGTTCCAGAGATACCACATGCTAATGGTTTGGTGTCTGTTGATGAAGAATCTTATGGTGCACTTTATCAAGCTACTGTAGAAACAACCAGAAGTTTGGCTGCTGCTTTAGATATCCTGAACACTGCCACAAGAGACATTGGCATGTTAAGTACAAATCTTCCTGCTTCCTCAAATGAAATGAACGAAGAGCAAAATGCCAGAGAAAGCTTACAGAATAGGAACTTGAAAGACCAAGACCATGTTCATGAGGATGAGATAGGAGCAGTAGGTGGAATTGACCATAACGATACAAATCAGAATGCCCAACCTGAACAAAATGGTTCAAGTGATTTGTTATGTGACTTAGATACCAGTTCTTATGACACTTCTGCTCTTTGTAATGGCCTTCCTTTGGAAAATATATGTACACAGGTCATAGACCAGAATCAGAATTTACATGGTGATTCTGGAGAAAGTAACTTAATAAATGGAGAATGTGTAGCATCAGATGGCACTTCAGAACCTTCCAATTCACTTTCAGTAGCAGCACAACTTAGGGAAGTAATACCACCTAATGCTTTGCCTAATGGCACAATTCAGCGTATCCTCATGCCAGATGACGAGGATGAAGGAGAATTGTGTTGGAGAAAAGTAGACTTAGGAGACCTGAGGAATGTGGATGTCTTATCTTTCAGTCAACCTTCATTCAAATTTCTTTCCAATTCATGTTGGTCTAAACCAAAGGAAGATAAAGCAGTAGATACATCAGATTTGGAAGTTGCAGAAGATCCAATGGGTCTCCAAGGAATAGATCTAATCACAGCAGCATTACTGTTTTGTCTAGGAGATTCTCCAGGTGGAAGGGGTATATCTGATAGTCGCATGGTTGATATTTATCACATTGACTTTGGAACTCAGACTTTTTCACTCCCATCTGCAATATTAGCTACAAATACAATGGTTGGGGAAATAGCTTCAGCTTCAGCTTGTGATCATGCCAACCCACAGCTTTCAAATCCAAGTCCTTTTCAGACCCTTGGGCTGGATTTAGTATTGGAATGTGTCGCTAGGTACCAACCCAAGCAGCGTTCAATGTTTACATTTGTTTGTGGACAGCTATTTAGAAGAAGAGAATTTTCTTCACATTTTAAGAATGTGCATGGTGACATTCATGCTGGACTCAATGGCTGGATGGAACAGAGGTGTCCTTTAGCATATTATGGCTGTACCTATTCTCAGCGTAGATTTTGTCCATCAACACAAGGAGCAAAGATTATACATGATCGCCATTTGAGGTCATTTGGAGTTCAGCCATGTGTATCTACAGTATTAGAAGAGCCTGCTAGAAACTGTGTGTTGGGATTACATAGTGACCATCTAAGTGGTCTTCCTTTTGAGGTTCTGCAACATATTGCAGGCTTTCTCGATGGCTTCAGTCTGTGCCAGCTTTCATGTGTATCCAAGTTAATGAGGGATGTGTGTGGCAGCTTGCTTCAGTCTCGTGGAATGGTCATACTGCAGTGGGGAAAAAGGAAGTATCCAGAAGGAAATTCATCATGGCAGATAAAAGAAAAGGTCAGTTTAATTTTAATTGTATTATCTCCTTATTTGACATATAATAGGCACTTAATGTTGCTGAATTAATAAAAAAATGTTTGATATAGATCATTCTTAAACCTTAACTCAATGTGACAGTTAGATAGCTAGAATTGTCATAATCAATATTTACTGCAGACGTCCGAGAACTAGATTCTAATCTTATATGTCAGAGGCCACTTCTGTTTCTTTAATCAAGCAGTTTTGTATACATTTAGTTCTTCTGTAACAACTCCATTTGTGGCCATGTTAACCACCTTCTAATTTGGACTCCATCTGAAACATTTTCACCATAGGACAATGGGGGAAGCAAGAAGAAGGTTTTTTACTGCTTACAATTGGCATTTTCTTTCCATTCTTAGCAGTTTCTTTCTTAGGATTTGCTTGTTTCAGGTAGAACTTAAATAGGGAGAGATGAGAAAAAAGTTACTAGTTAAGTGATCAATTCAGTATTTGAGGGCAGGTGGACATAAATGGATGGATGTGGTTATGTATTAAGGTGAGATAAGAGTAGGGGCAGTAGAATTTGATGTTTGTGGTGGGACTCTGGGTTTAGTACAGTAAAAGGGAGTGCTGCATATTGGAAGCTTGAGCTGGGATTTAGGTAGACCCAGGAATAAATCCTGGCTCCACCATTTTTCTCCTGTGACACCTATTTTTGCCCAGCTTTTTTTTTTTTAAATACGTTTTTATTGATGTAAGAGAGGAAGGGAGAGGGAGAGAGAGATAGAAACATCAATGATGAGAGAGAATCATTGATCAGCTGCCTCCTGCAGCCCCCGACTGGAGATCAAGCCTGCAACCTGGTCATGTGCCCTGACTGGGAATTGGACATGACCTCCTGGTTCATAGGTTGACGCTCAACCACTGAAGCACACCAGCTTCTTTTGGAGGCACAATCCAATAGAAATTAGCAGGTATTATAGATATCTTTGTAGGTGTTCATTTCAGAACTTCTATATTATGGAACCTTGCATTTTATAAAGTGGAGAAAAATTTGATAAATTTCACATTGGGGTTTGGCTACTTTGTTTTTACAATCTTTAGGTTTTCTCTTACTTTCACTCATTGCTCCAGTTTTCTGAATTCTACTTCTACTTCTGTATTCTCCTAAGGCAGAAACTTTATACTTTTAATACTTGCTACATATATGTGTGTGTGTGTGTGTGTGTGTGTATTTTTTTCATTTTCATTTTCCAGATGATTTGTTGTCTTTCTCCCATTTGGCATGGAACTCTGATATGGCCTCCTGGCTTCTTTTTTTCCTTGCCCACTGGTTTTGACCAATGAGATGAAATATTTTCTGTAGTTCTATTCCTGCAGAAAATCTACCTACACTTGGAGTTTAAATTGCCATTATTTACTACTCACATATCTATGTCCTGGCCATTGTCTTACTCCACCAGACCATTATATACAGCCGTTTACTGGACATCTCCACTTGATTATTTCACAGCTTCATCAAACTCAGCATGTCCAACTTAATCCACTTCTCTTTCTCTCTTAATCTCATAAAGTGGCATTATCTTCTATCAAATTGCCTAGAGTAGGAATTTGAAAGTTAAAGTTGACTCCCATTTTCCCTCTTTATTTCCATATCCCATAATCACATATTGCTACAGCATCTTCCTTCTCAGACTTACCAGGTTTGTTTTACTGTTTCTATGACCATTTCCCTAGTTCAGTCACACCTTTAGTTCTCTCCTGGAGTACTGCAATAGCCTCCTCCTAACTGGGTTTCTGGTTCCATTTGTGTCTCTTTTTAGCATATTCTTTGCAGAAGAACTAGAGGGACAACCTTTATCTTTTTCTTTCTTTCTGTCTTCCTTCCTTCCTTCCTTCCTTCCTTCCTTCCTTCCTTCCTTCCTTCCTTTCTTTCTTTCTTTCTTTCTCTTTCTTTCTCTTTCTTTCTTTCTTTCTTTCTTTCTTTTCTCTCTTTTTTTACAGAGAGGAAGGGAGAGGGATAGAGAGTTAAAAACATCGATGAGAAACGTCGATCAGCTGCCTCCTGCACACTCCCCACTGGGTATGTGCCTGCAACTAAGGTACATGCCCTTGACTGGAATCGAACCTGGGACCCTTCAGTCTGCAGGCTGACGCTCTATCCACTGAGCCAAACCAGTTAGGGCAAAACATTGTCATCTTAAATACAGTTCTTAAGCTGCAGTGCTTAAAAACTTTTTAAATGTTTATCCGTTGCCCTGGGATAGAGACTCCTTAATGAAACATTTAAGATTTTTTATAATCTTGTCCTTACCTCTTCAGCTTCCTCTTACTACCCTCCGTTTCAGTCATGTTGATTTACTTGCAGTTGCCTGATGTTTTCTTTCTTGCCTACGGCCTTTGAGCACTTGCAATATGCTGGACAGTGGGCTAATAAGCATTTTACTTTTGTTAGTTTTTTTAATCTACTGTCCCTATTTTATGGAAGAAGAAATTGAAGTTTAGAGAGGTTCAGTAACTTGTCCAGCTAATCTATGGATTCAGACCTAGGGAACCTATCTCTGAAGCTTGTGATCTTCATATCCATGCTATATCCTGCTTACTCTTCAGATCTTAGCTTCCTCAAATTAAGCCTTTTAGAACCCCACTCAGGAACGTTCTGCTCTGTGTCCTTGTGGTGTCCCATTAAATACCCCTCCTTTATATATATCCCTACTAAAGCACTCACCATGCTGTTTTGAAATTCACTAATAAATTGTTTCTTTCATTAGACTGTAAGTTCCTTGAGAAGGGAGGCTCTCTAGGAACCAACATATTCTACTACCTAGCATTGCACCAGCCATATAGCTGGCACGAAGTACTTGAGAAATACTTGATTGAAAAATTGGCCCACTACTAAGAAACTTTGTCATCAGGAGGTGGGAGCCATCCATTTTTTCCTGAGTTTGTTTCACCAGACTCCAGCTATGTGGAAATAAGGAGGCTAACTTTAGCGTTCTGCTGAAGCTTAACAAAAACTCCTAATTCTTCCCATAGTTTCATGAGTATGGGTAATTGTAATCTAGAATGCCTATTGGTAGTTACTCTCTAGAGCAGGGGTGGGGAACCTTTTGTCTGCCAAGGACCATTTGAATATTTATAACATCATTCGCAGGCCATACAAAATTATGAACTTAAAAATTAGCCTGCTATATTTGGCCAAACATTTAATTAACTCACCCCTAATGCCTTGACAGGGTCAGACCAAATGATTTCGTGGGCCTTATACGGCCTGTGAGCTGGACGTTCCCCACCCCTGCTCTAGAGTCTAAACCAGCAGTCACCAACTTTCCGGACCTCATGGACCACCAGTGGTCTGCAGACCACTGATTGGCGACTGCTGGTCTAAACCACTGACTCCAGGTAAATAACTCCATCTAGGGTAAATGATACATCCCTCAGGAGTATAGCAAGTAAGTACCTTGTGTGCTGAACATTGGTAACTTCTATTGTCAACTAAAAAAGTAATTCTGTTTACACAGAATTTTGAAGGCATCTGGCCACTCCAGAAGTCATTATCATTCTTTCCTGAGCTCTACTGAGTTCTGAGGGCTTCCCTCAAATCTATTGCTACTTTCTAGAGCAGCCGTGGGCAAACTACAGCCTGCAGGCCGGATCCGGCCCATTTGAAATGAATAAAACTAAAAAAAAAAAGACCATACCCTTTTATGTAATGATGTTTACTTTGAATTTATATTAGTTCACACAAACTCTCCATCCATGCTTTTGTTCCGGCTCTCCGGTCTAGTTTAAGAACGCATTGTGGCCCTCGAGTCAAAAAGTTGGCCCACCCCTGTTCTAGAGTGTCTGCTGTTTTACCATTTATTCTGTGTTCTCTAACTAGACATTGCTTACCGATGAGCTTTAGCTAGACTGTTTGGGCCTTGTCTAGTCCCATTCATGCTTGTACCCAGGTCTGTCCTGCTCCATATATGTTTATTACCCATGTTCAAGTAGTTGTTTTTTTTACTTGAGAAGATGCAAGGGGGCCACAACACTCATTGCTAGACTAATATGATGACAGTACTTCAGGGCTTGGAGCTGCTGAGTGGCCAAAAGGGGAAGGAAGTAGCCCCCGCCACCTCCCCCCCTTTTTTTTACTACCATCAGACACAGGGGTAGCAGGTGAACATTTTACAATGATATAGAGCAAAATAAGATTCATTTTACAAAAATTCTTTCTATATAAATTTTCAGAAACATTTTGAATAAATTGAAGTACCTGTATTTAACATTACCAAGTACCTTTCATACTTAAAAAGAGTGAAAAGATAAGGTACCTTGACACAGTATTCTATAGTATTTTTCAGTGTGCTTCATATAAGCATAATCGGGATGGGTAAAAAAACCTGGATAAAAAAGTGTGTTATCTATTTCTCCAGACTATGGATAGCTCTATATAGCCAACTAGGTAGAATTAGCGAATAGTGTAGTTCTGAATTCATGAGGTTATGATTTTTTAAATTTGCTTAATAAGCCACATTGGATGTGATATATAGATTTTAAGTTAATCCTCACCTGAGGATATTTTTCCATTGGTTTTAGAGAGAATGGAAGGGAGGGTGAGAGAAAGAGAGAGAAACATTGATAGGAGAGAGACACATCGATTGGTTGCCTTCTATATGCGCCCCAACCTGGGGCCAGGGATTGAGTCTGCAACCAAGGTATATGCCCTTTACCAGAATCAACCTGTAACCCTTCAGGCCACAGGCCAACACTCTATCCACTGAGCCAAATCAGCCAGGGCAGATGTGATTTTAATATTGGTTTTTGTCTTTTATTTTCTTTTTGGTTATCCTCTTATTTATTGAAGTCATAATGTCATAGAAGCAATTTGTCTTATAAATATTTGATTAACAGATTTGTATCCAAATGGATTTACTACTTTTCAATTTTGTTCCTACTTGAAACGTTATACTGCATATTTCTCTAATAGTAGTAATGCATACAATTAGAGCAAGAAGTGTGTTTCAATACTTGTCAGTTGACTTGTTTAAATCTGAAGCAGAATTTTCTTGTAGGTGTGGCGATTCAGTACTGCATTTTGTTCTGTTAATGAATGGAAATTTGCTGACATCCTAAGCATGGCTGACCACTTGAAGAAGTGCAGTTACAATATTGTAGAGAAACGGGAGGAAGCCATCCCATTGCCATGCATGTGTGTGACACGAGAACTCACGAAAGAAGGACGTTCACTGCGCTCAGTTTTAAAACCCGTACTTTAAAAACTGTAACTCCACTTGCACATATATGCAAGCACCTAGTATAATTTCTTTGTAATATGTGACACTTTATTAATGTATTAAAGATTACAACTAGCTAAATTTATTGTCACTGTGTATATAATGTTTTGAAGTGACATATATTTTTATAAAGTACTGTTTAGTTGGAAAAAAGTTGCCTTAATGTTTGAAATGTGTGAAACTTTTGGAACTTGCTGGACAGGGTGAACTAATTTTTTGCTACATAATTTTCAGAATTAGTATTTTTAATGGTGTGCAAATTTTGGTTCTTAAATTTTTTGCTTCTTAAACTAATAAGATCCTGACCAAACATATTTCCTCATGTTTTTGTGGGTTGCAACCCATACATTCAAAAGCAAAATTTTGATTCACATTTTTGCACATAGGTTTTTCAGGTGAAAAATTCAGTTGCTTAAACATTGACATAAGATCCTTCTAAAGATTTTATATTCTAATGCTCCCTTTATACAGTTGTTGACATGTAGATGGTTTCTAATATATACTTATATAATATTTAAAATTATGACTATTTGGTAATGCCATTTATTACATTTTAAAAATAATTCACAAAGATGTATTCACTGTATGTATTTACAGCTCTCCTTCATAGAGTGGTTCATACACAACTTTCTTTTTGTTAGATGCCACATCCAAAGACTGGCAACATATTATATGACAGGTTAAAGCAAAACAAACAAAAGCCTGTGAATTTATTTTAATTTGAAGCTGTTCATGGTATTATTTGCTAGGTAGTCGATATTAGTAGAGAAGAAAATATACCTCATTTTAAGTTTGAATTGGGCATATTGTGTAAATAAATTTAAAGCATTCAGAATGCAAAGGGCTTCCCTTTTTTTATAAGTATTTAAAATTTTTGCTTTTTGATGTTTAAATAAAATCACAACTCTGTTGCTTTAAGACATTTGAAAATGTGAAATTTGGTATCTTTGTAAGATGACAATCTTGAAATGCAGAAACCTGTTGTGGTTGACAATCTCCTTAAAACAGTTCCAGTTTAATCTCCTATAGCCTTCTCTATCAAAAAAGTAAGAACTGCATCTTTGTGTAAAGATCAAGGTACAACAGAAAAATATTCAAAGACCTATTCTTGAACTATTTTATTATAGCTTTCCAATTTATTAATACTATTATTAACCTGATGTGGTCAGTTTAAAAAATGAATGTATCAGTATTTAGAAACAAATTGCAAAGATGGGGACATGTATTTAAATAATTTGTTTTAAGTAACTTCTGGCATTTGGTAGTCTGAAATGGTGACAAGTTACCTTGTTATAAAATATCAAAACTCTATTGTATCTTTTCTTCCTACACTTGTCCCTGAGAGTGCTCTATTGTTACTACGTTCTTGATTCCCATATATGGCAATCAGGCTGGGCAGAGGCATTCCTTGGGCATTAGAAAAGAATTCTAAACTGTTTAAAACTTGTTTTGGTTGAATCAAGACCTTATTATTGTTGAAAGATATAGCACTAAAGTCTAATCAATTGTTTCACCTCACCTGTCATTTTAATTAGTGGAATACTTATTTCTCAGTGCTTATACTTTCTTTTTCAACTGAGATTGAAGGACATAACCAGTCTCTATTTCTGTGAAAACGTCAGAAATAAGATATCAAATAATATAACTCTGCCTTTTAAAGTTTTGTTGAAGAATGTGTCTGGTTAGGATAGCACAAACATTAAGTTTTTGTTTTATGGTTGTGCTTTTTAAAATCCTTGGGTTTTAAGTTTAGACTTCTTGTTTCCATACTGGATCATGAGATATTTAACATTTTTCCACCGTTTAGTTCTTTTACACATCATTGGCTGTTTTCTTTTTTGTTTGTTATGCCACCATACTGTTTTGTTAAAATGTGTTCTTTGTGCAACATTTGTTCAAATTCTAATAAAATTAATATTTTCCCTATGCGGCTCAGTAACTTAAAAAGGAAAACTTTTATTTAAATAAAACTTAATACTTGTTTAACAAATTCCAAACACAGTCATGCTGTTTCTGTAGAGTATGTTTCTGCATGTTACAGGAACTGCTTGTTGATTATTACTCACCCATGTTTTACTGGTGAGCATTAAATTTCTTTTTTAATATGGGAAGTTTATCAGCTTTCTGTGCCCCCTCAGTGTCTTCTTGAAAGTAGTCCCACCTGTGGGGTATTGAAAGGCTGAAGAGTTTCTGGCATTATTATTTTTCTAAAACTTGTAATGGGCACAATTTATCTAGCCTTGTAAGCATGAAAAGATTTGTATGACATCCAAGTGAATTGTCATTTGAGAAGTCTTTGTTAGTCTTTGCTAACCATCAAGATAAAGTGGCAAGTGTAGGATGGAGGGAAATAATCTGAATTCACTTTTATCTGCTGTCTCCTTCCTCAGAACTGCCTGTTATTTTAGTTCCTTCCCTCCCTCTCCTCCCTTCTCCCTCCTCTCCCTCCCTCCCTCCCCCATAAACTCTGGGATTGGAGCCAGCAATCTGTTTTAACAAAAGACCTTCACGTGATTATGATTCACAGTAAAGTATGACAACTTAGAGGAAAGACTGGAACATGCCAGCTGTTCTCTTGATGTGTTACTGGAGTGGGTAAATGTGTGTATGTATATACATGTGTAATCCAAAATTATGAGTTAATGGTTAAGTTAAATGATATAGTTGTGTTAATATTATAACCATGTGAGAAAATACATTGGGTACCATGGTTTTTGGACATTTTAAAGTATTTATAATATTTTAAATTTACTGTTACTAGTGTTCTGTTCAAGGTAAATTGTAATGCAACTTACAGTTCATCAGCACTTACATTTAGCCTAGTTATCAATTTTTCTCTTGTTTAGTGGTTACAGAGTGATGTGAATGTATTAGATTTCTAGGATAAGTAAAGAGTGTAGAAGTAGATAAATACTGGATTAAACCCTACAAAAATATTTGTAGGAATCCTTTCAACCCTATCAATGAAGGATTTTAAAGGTTGAATTGTTAGTTTATCAATAGCATAAAATCTTTTTTGGTCTTTGACCATGTGTTGCATACATACCCCATCAATATTGTTGCTGTTTGCTATCCCTTAACATTGGGTATTGGGATCATAGTAACATTGAAGATAATGGGGTCAATAAAACTTTCATATTCTTTGAAGACAGGGTAGTTTTATTACTATATTGATAACAGATTTTTACCTCTGGTGGTTTGAATGCATTGTTTGGCATTTAGGCGCAAAACACATTTAAGTTTTGCATCTCAACTTAAGAATGGGGTTTATTAATATTTAAAAATGTCTAAGGAGTAGTTATGCAAACATAAAACTGTGTGTTTCATGCATGACACCACATTAGAAGGTGATATGACTGGGTCCTGCAGAGGTGGGTGTTTAGAACTGCAGCAGAAGGAAAGCAATTGGCCCATTCTTTCAAAAGGCTGGACTAAGCTTTGGATGGAAAGAATTTCTTGGATATGTGTTTGGCTGATCAGCTAAATACTGTTCTAAGTAATCTTACTTAACATGCTCATGAGGCCTAGGAAGAGAATATTAGTTATGCCTTTAAACAAAATCAGCTCATCAGTGACTTGTCCATTGTGTTAAAATAATTCAATATGGGTTTCCTTAGGATTTGATCTAAATCTGATTTCAAACAAAAACATCTGTAGAAGTAGAGGCCAACTCTAAAGGAGTAAACTTTCTAAATAAGGAAAGAAGAATGGTTTCTTTCTAAAGTCGCCTTCCGTGGAATTACTTTGATTTAAAGGATCAAAGTAAGTTCAAAAAGATGTTCTTTAAGTTTCCAATATATGGGTAGAAAACTGCGGCTCTCCAAGTTTAGGTATTGATGAGTGTGGAGGTATTTTGAGAGAAATGTGCCCCGGCATGGTTCATTTTTCTACTTTACAAATACAGAAAGAGAAAGGACATTTAGATATAAGGAAATTACTTTGGAAAATATCGTTGCCTAGAATGTTTGATTCCTAATAAGTGTTCAGAAAGAGTTTTGGGTAATACCAAAAAGAAAAGTAGAAACTAAGTAAGGTATGTTGCTCTGAAAATCCTTTGCAAAAACTAGTGTCTTTTGCTGAAATGGTTTCAAGTATTTGCACCTGTGAGTAGTAACATTCTATAAATTCATTGTTTATATGTATATTTATTTGCATGTATAATCTCCATAAATTGGCCAAGTAGATTTTAATATATCTTGAGATGTATTAATGGAGATACATCTTGAGGTGCTTTTTTCTAAATCTTAGAATGTTTCAAAACTGACATTTTTTATTCAGAATGTTTGATGTTCCAATGTATTATGTGGGAAGTGACTTTTCATTAATGAACTACAAAGAAATAGGTTAAAAGGATGAGTTTTAAAATGCTTTATAGAAATACAGTAGAAACTCATTGATATGAATCTATTATATATTTTTAAAATATTTTTGACTTGCTGGACTGAAGTGAGTAGTCTTTACTATGAAGAAAAGCATTTCTAAAGCAAACTGAAAAACAAGGGAAATATGTTTCTTTTTTCACGAACACCAATAAAATCTCAAGCACCCCCAAGTCATTATTAGTCCATTTGCATGCAAATAGGAGATGGTTCTTCAATGCATAGCTAGTTCTAGTGGTGGTAATAGTGTATGTGTTTGAAAGTAATAAGACAACATTTCTTTTGAATTATTTAAGATTGGCAAAATCATCAGGTCAAATTATTTTTTCCCAGTAAAAGCAGATAAATCAGGTTTAATTTTTTACCTTTTTCTAATATAAATTTAGAATTTTCTCAAGACAATATCCTTAAACAGATAAATAGGTTTATATGTCTTGGTTCATTCCTTGGCAGAAGGGCTGACTGGTTAGATTTCTATGCCAGTCAAAGAGTAACATCAACTGTTACATTATCATTATTCAGTGGTCTAATATAAGAACAGTAGCAATAATTTGTTATTGCTCAAAAGATTGAAGTTGAAAAAAGGAGACCCTGCCCTTTGCTATTCTCTAGATGCTTTTTTCATTGAACCCCCCCCACCCCATTAATTTATATTATTGCTTTTTATTCCATAACTTGAATTTTCTTACCAGGTGATCAAAAAACCTAGTTTTGCTAATCAGCCTGTGATTAGTAATTTTTGTCCATACGTTTACATTTTATTAAGTAACTTCAACTTTTAAAGTATCTCAGCTCAAAAATTTGTAGTATGGAAAAATTGAAGTATTCAAGTTTAACCGTATTATTTAATTAAAAGAAACCAAACCATAGAAATGGAAGCCATCATGGGTACTGCATCCGGTCAAGAGTAGAACTATCCAGTGAATATTTAATTATGTCAAATGGATGGCTTCATATCAATTGATAACTTTTAAAAATTGTTACCTGTATTAGAGATTTGAAGTAAAGTGGAGAATGGTATTAATTCCCTACATTCCAATAGTTTTGTGATGAAAACTATGACATGAATTGCTTTGAATGATTAATAATTTGGTGGACATGAATTCTAAAGATTTTTATGTTACATTTAAAATGTTAAAACTGTATTGTTCATTTGATCAGTGTTTAAGCACCAGTCAATCCTGAACACTTGAATTGCATTCTGAAAGGTAATTGCACTGACTCCTTTACTTACCTCAGAGGTCATTATATCTCTTTTTGATAATTTACATTAATAAGTGTTTTCTTCTTAAATGTGAATGGATATGGTTTTTCTTGAAAAAAGTATTCAGTGAAAAGCTAGAGACAAAAGGCCACCTATTGTATGATTCCATTTATATGAAATACATATCCAGAATGGGCAAGTCCATGGAGACAAATCAGATTAATGGTTACCTCAGAGGTCATTATATCTCTTTTTGATAATTTACATTAATAAGTGTTTTCTTCTTAAATGTGAATGGATATGGTTTTTCTTGAAAAAAGTATTCAGTGAAAAGCTAGAGACAAAAGGCCACCTATTGTATGATTCCATTTATATGAAATACATATCCAGAATGGGCAAGTCCATGGAGACAAATCAGATTAATCAGCTAGGAGCTGGGGAAGTGACTGTTAATGGGTACTGGTTTCCTTGTGGTGATGAAAATATGCTAGAACCAGATAATGTGGATTGCACAACATTGTGAATTTTCTAAATGCCACTGAATTGTACAACTGTGACAGTAATTGGCTTCAATGTCAACGTTCATTTTTCACCTTTTGCATTTTTTTATGATTCCTTGTGGCACATGTCAATTTAAAGGTCCGTATTTAATATCATGCTTTGAAGAAATTTATAAATAATTTTCAGGATTATTTTTATAGTTTTATACTTTGTTTTCCTTTTAAAGAACAAATACAATGATGTGTTAGATAAGACTAAATTAATAAATTGAATTACTGTATATATTTTGTATTCTTTTGTATTGTCTTGTGGGAAAAACATGTGAATCTTGGGGTTGGTAGGTACTTTAATGCCCATTTAGTTTCGCATTTTATATTTGGAGAAATTGAAGCTGAGTTTGTCAGCGTGTTCATTCAACGAGTACTTATTGAGCATCCATGCCCTGCACTGTGTAGGCTTGATTCTGGAAGGCTGTGACATGCCTACGGTTACACAAGAATTAATGACTACTTCTTCCCTTTCCCCTTTCTCCCTCCCGCCTCTCCTCCTCCTCCTATGTATCTGGTAATTACATTAGATACATGGACAAATGGGCAATTTCCAGAGAAGGAGATGGTTTACCAGGGGTGGGCAAACTTTTTGACTCGAGGGCCACAATGGGTTCTTAAACTGGGCCGGAGGGCCGGAACAAAAACATGGATGGAGTGTTTGTGTGAACTAATATAAATTCAAAGTAAACATCATTACATAAAAGGGTACGGTCTTTTTTTTCAATAGTTTTATTCATTTCAACCGGGCCAGATCCGGCTCGCGGGCCGTAGTTTGCCCACGGCTGGTTTAGACAGAGATTCACCTTACATGGTTCTTCCCATAGCTCTCAGTAAAATACACATGACCACAAATAGTCTATTACTTGAGGAATGCTTTCATTAACAATTAACTGTAACATGACTTTGGGAAAGAGGAAATTACAGCATCCCCCTCCCCCCTACCACCACCACCACCACCACCACCACCACCACCACCATCCAACAGTTCAGCGTACCTTCCTATGAAACTTTCACAAGCTGAAATGACGGAGAGAGAAAAAGTAATTACCATTAATTTATATGAAAAACATTTTCAGCATTCCCAGACCCAAAAAGTAACCTATGATATCATACCAAATAACCAATAAAACCTAAAATAAGTATGATGTAATAAACACAGCCTATAAAAGTAGAAATAATATTTGTACAGTGTAGTCTCACTTATTAAAAAGGTTAACCAATCTCTCCTTAAGTATAACCTAATGGGATACCACACTTTGAACATCCATCAATCCACTTAAGCAACAGACTACATTTTACCCATTACTGGATGCCTACTAAGAGACCACTTTGCTACCAGCAGAACTGATAGTAACTTCAGCAGCTTTCATGATGCTCTTTCTCTGTGGATAAGTAGTATGAATGGTGAACGCAGGCAAGCTCAATGCACGCACAGTGTTTTCATTTTATTCACAACAATGGAAACAATTATGCCCAGTTTTATACTAAGCATAACACCCTTACAAACTCTCTTAGGCCTTTCTGATACCTTAGGACACATCTTGTTAATGAATGTACAAATAAACGGAGATGAAGCACAGATGCTCACAGACTCGGGTCAGAGCGGTGGGGCTTGATGCTGAGAGGCTGTGTGTTTCCCGGAAAGGAGCTGGGTGGCCACTCTCTGCTCGGGGTGCTACTGCCTCTATAACAGATGCTGCACAACAAATGCAAAAAGCTTCAGATTTCTTTTGTTAGCAGACAATACTGATGGAGTCATCCATAAAAGTGAAGTAAGGTAACATGGATCTTAAAAAAGTGGGGGACACCTGCATTTTAAGCAAATTCTTTTTCACTGTGTTTGTTTTAAGGGGTTGACTTTGGAAAATTGTTGATTAGAATCAATGTTTAAAATGTTACATTTCTTTGCAAATAATTGTGCCTCTCATGTCACTGGGGGTATATATGCCAATCAAGGTGTGCATATGCTCCAACTTGAACAACAATAAGTATAATTAAATGAGCTTAACAGAATGAGGCTGATAGGCACTGTAAACTATCAGAATAACCATAAAGTGGATAAGAGGAGACTTGCATTCCAATAGCTTTACTTACTGCAACAGGGTCCAACGTCAGAGGGAGTGGGAGGAAGGAAAATAATTGTGATAATTCATAAACAAGTTTATTGTGATTTTTCACTTTAGTGATTTCTTTTTTAAAAAATATATTTCATTGATTTTTTTTTTTTTTTTTACAGAGAGGACGGGAGAGGGATAGAGAGCCAGAAACACCGATGAGAGAGAAACATTGGTCAGCTGCCTCCTGCACACTCCCCACGGGGTATGTGCCCGCAACCAAGACATACGCCCCCGACCGGACTCGAACCTGGGAGGGACCCTTGAGTCCGCAGGCTGATGCTTTATCCACTGAGCCAAACCGGTTAGGGCACTTTAGTGATTTCTTATTTACTTCATTTTGTGATATTTCTACAATAGCTAGGACTCTTTTCCAAACAGTTTATTTGAACCGTATTTTCTTCGTCATCATTTCTCCATCCCTTTCAGGTTGCAACATTTTATATCATTTTATGTCTTTGAGCCTTTACATATGTTTTTTCCTTTGCCTAGAATGCCCTCCCCAACTTACTTGCCTTGTAAACTTTAGTTAATTGGTGAGGATCCAATTCTGATGTCACCTATTTTTCCCCCCCTAGATCATCCCAAGCCAATGAATCATGCTTGTCTATGTCTCCATTTTTTAAATCATACCTTTCCCCATTATTCATCGCACTGCACTGCCATTATCTATTTGCTAGTATCCTTATACTACTATTAGGTTGGGGACCATTCTAGGTACAAACTGTCTTATTTGGCTTTGGATCCCAGTGCCAGGCAGAGGGCCTTACGGAGGGCATTCAGGAGGCATCTGTTGAACTAATCAAAACATGATGGAGTAATTTTTAATGCTGTTTCAGTTAGCTTTTGCTGAGTAACATGTCACCCCAAAACTTGGTGCCTCGAAATAAATTTAATTACCTCATGATTAGTTGGCTGGGCTATTCCGGTCTGGCCTGACTCGGCTGACCTCTGCCAGGTTGGCTCACACATCTATGATCAGCAGATGGGTCAGCTGGAGGTCAGAAAATCTAAGACAGCCTTACTGACACTTTGGACAGTTGGCAGGCTGTTGGCTGGGGTGATGGGCATGATTAGGACACGTCTCTCATCAACCATAAGGCTAGCCCAGGCAGTAGGAAGAACAGCAAGAGACTAAGCTGAAAAGTGCCAGTTCTTTCCAAGCCTCTGCTTGTCACAACTGTTAATGTCCCATTTTCCAAAGCAGTTATATGGCCAACCCCAACTCAGGGCTTGGAGAAATAGACTCTACCGGTACCTCCCAACAGGAAGAACAGTAAAGTCATCTTGCAAATGAGAGTGTGTATATATAGGAACAGGGGAAGCATGTCACTTAAATCAATCACATATTCGATAGTCCCTCCTCCCTTTTTTAGATTTCTGTGACAAAAATCCCTGAATATTAAAAACTAGGGCCAGTTCAAAATATCCTCTGCTTTTTATTCTTTTTTTCAAATTGGAGAACAAAAAAGTAACAGGTTTTGTTCTCCAGAAAATTTACATAAAGAATTGCTTGAAAGAAATTGAGTCAGAATAAAAGAATTACATTCTTTTTAATAAAAATATATTTCTTTATTGATTTCAGAGAGGAAGGGAGAGGGAGAGAGAGATAGAAACATCAATGATGAGAGAGAATCATTGATCGGCTGCCTCCTGCACGCCCCCTACAGGGGATTGAACCCACAACCCAGCCATGTGCCCTTGGCCGGAATCAAACCTGGAAACCCTTCAGTCTGCAGGCCGACACTCTATACACTGAACCAAACCGGCTAGGGCGAGAATTACATTCTTAAAAGGCCTCTATGTTTAACTCCTTGGGCTCAAGGGAGGACCAGGAAGTTGTCAGAGCCTGTAGCTTTTTCACAGTGGTCCGGTGAGATGCAGAAGTGGTAGTGAGATGTTTCTCTCGAGGCTGTTTGCTGGGGTCTTATGATGTCAAAATGCAAGGCCTGAGGAGTGGGGGAAAGCTTAGGAAAATTTAGAGCCCAGGGTATCTGAACGGTAGGAGAGGATTGGGGAGGTGGTTTCAGGCAATGTTATGTAGCTTATGATGTGGAATCCTTTCATGTTTTGGGGGAGAGACAAATCAAGCTTGGAATTCTTGTTCTACAACCTCTTGGCTTCTGATCCTTGCTTCCTTGAATGTAACTCAGTGAGTGTGGGGACTGAGCCACATAGAGCACCAGTTAAGATGTCCGGTTTAAAATTAGGAGAATAGCCCTGAAGAGATACCTTTGATAAGTCAGGAAGCTCTGAAGGTATGTGATGAGCTGGAGAATTTCATGACACAAACTCATGCCTGCTGGATTTCTCAGTGGCAATGTGGTCTGGGTGCGAGAACTTCATTCCTGAAGGTTGCTTCAGCTGTGGGGAAGGGTGGGGAGCAGCTCTCGTGTAAGGACAGCAGGGAGGAGCTGCTCAGGGCAGAGAAGCAGCTGTGGCAGGGGAGCATTGTGGTTGAAAAGTGACTCCTTAGTATCCAAAATGTTTACAGGATCTGTAGTCAAGGCCCATCTTTTATTGCTGATACTAGTAATGTGTTTATTTTTTTCTGTTTTTCTTTACTACTTGTGATAGGAGTTTATGCATTTATTAATTTTCTTCAAAGAATCAACGTTGGCTTTGTCAGTTTTCTTCTTTTTTGTCTATTACATACTGTTTGATTTTTTTTTTTTTTTTTTTTTTTTTTGCCCCTGAGCCTTATTGTTTTCTGCCTTGGGTTTAATTTGCTCTTTGTTTATCAGCTTCTTACTGTGGAAACTTGGATCATTGATTCCAAACATTTTTCTTTTATAATATATGCATTTAAAGATATAAATTTTCCTCTAATCACTGCCTCAGTTACACAAATTTTGATATGTTTTTATTTCATTATCATTCCATTCAAAATATTATCTTATTTCCCCTCTGATTCCTTCTCTTATTTGTTTAGAAGTAAATTATTAAATTTCCAAGTTGGGGGAATTTTATAAATAGTTGTTACTGATTTCTAATTCCATTGTGTTCAGGCAATATACTCTATAGGTTTCAACCTTTTGAAGTTTATCAGGACTTTTATTTTAGGGGCCAGTCTTGATGAAAAATCTGCTTGGACAGAATGTGGACTCTGCAGTGGGGGCTACAGCACTTAGTAAATGTCATCACATGTTACATATCCTTACTGACTTTTTTTGCACTTGCTCTGTCAATGATTGAGAGGGGGCGTTTAAATCTCCAACTGTGATTATGGATTTATTTCTGTTTTCAGTTCTGTCAGTTTTTGCTTCAGGTATTTTGAAGCTCCTAATAGGTATAGTCTCCTTTATTATTACGTCTTCCTGAGGAATTGATCCTTTTATCATTATGAAATGTTCTTTATCTCTGGTAAAATGTAAACTGTGGAAAGGAAATGCTATGGAAGATAAAGACTAGGAGAAAGAGGAGTCAGAAGAAGGGGATGAGTGGCAGCTTCAATTTTTAAAAGTGATCAGAGAAAGCCTCCTTAGAAGATAACATTTGGGCAAAGACTTGAAGAAGTTAGCAAGGTGGCTGTCCAGGGGAAGAGTGTTCCGGGCAGGGGGTAGCGGAAAGTACAAACGCCCCTAGACAAGTGTGTGCCGAGTATTTTTAAGGAATAGGGAGAAAGCCAGTGTGGCTGGAGAGGAATGAGTGATGGGGAACCAGTAAGAGAGATGATGAAGGAGGTCACGGGAGACCAGATCATGGAGAGCCTTGAAAGTTTTGTGAAACTTGGCTTTTACTTTTAGTGAAATGCAGAGTCATTACATGGCTTTCAGTATGACTTGCTCCATGCTCTGTATTGAATATAGGTAATAGTGGAACAAGGGATAGAAGTGAGGAAACCTATTTCCAGACTATTGCAGGAAGCAGTCCAGGCACAGGAAGGGATGACTGGAGCCTGGGGCTTAGCAATGGAGACAGCAAAGTGTAAGAGAAAAAGAGGGGGCAAGGAAGACTTCAAGTCTCTTGGACCAAAGAAATAGAACTTTTTCCCTAGCTGGTTTGGCTCAGCGGATAGAGTGTCAGCCTGCAGACTCAAGGGTCGCAGGTTTGATTCTGGTCAAGGGCATGTACCTGGGTTGCAAGCACATCCCCAGTAGGGGGCGTGCAAGAGGCAGCTGAATCAATGTTTCTCTCTCATCAATGTTTCTAACTCGCTATCCCTCTCCCTCTCCCTTCCTCTTTGTAAAAATATCAATAAAATATTTTTTTAAAAAAGAAATAGAACTTTTATCTCCATTTTACAAGTAGGAAACTGCTGGAAGCTATCCATTGTCAACACTATCATGAAAGTGCAACAAGGAACTTGGAAGGCTGATGGACCTTGAGCTTTAGCAAGGGCTAAAGCTATGCACCCATTGTTCTGTCAAGATAATGGTGGCTCAAGCAATATCCTGACCTAATAGTCTCAAAGTAAATCTTTACTAATATTTACTGACCTTTAAGATAGTCTGTCTGCTACCGGATTGCCTGCCTAACTAAGGGCAAGATATGTATTTTAAAATTGAATAAAAGCTAACAGGGCCAGGGCTTCAGGGAGCCTCTCCACTAGAGAAAGGTTTTCCGCCTGGTCCTCCAGGCCTTCTAAATTCATATTTCTTGTCTAGTGTGTTCGTTTGTGTGCAGCCTCTTTTCCAGATCCTGAACCCTAGCCACAAATGGATGCGGCATTCACAGGAAACTACTATGTGGCTCAGTTCATTAGTGACTCTTCAGAAAATGGATCACAGGGAAGTTAACATTTATCAGGCCTGGAAAGTTATTATGCTAAGTGAAATAAGCCAGTCAGAGAAAATTCTATTTGATTTCACTTACATATGGAATTTAATGAACAAAATAAACTAACAAACAGACTCATACAGAGAATAGAATGACAGCTGTCAGAA
Organism: Myotis davidii; assembly: GCF_000327345.1. NCBI lineage: Eukaryota > Metazoa > Chordata > Mammalia > Chiroptera > Vespertilionidae > Myotis > Myotis davidii. The sequence continues at coordinate 5,049,320 of NW_006285042.1, read as the reverse complement.
GGGACAGTGGAAGAGGTCTGGGTAAAAGAGGTGCAGGGATTAAGCAAAAACAAACAAACACTCTCATAGACAGACAACAGTATGGTGATTATCAGAGGGAAATGGGGGCTAGGTAGGAAAGGTAAAGAGGGGATAAATGGTGATGGAAGGAGACTTGGAGTGCTGAACACACAGTAAATATACAGATGATGTATTATAGAAGTAAACTTCTGAAACATAATTTTATTAACCAATGCCACTCCAATAAATTAAAAAATTAAAGTAAAAAATAATGATATTGAATAAACATAAATAAAAAAGCTGTCGCTGTGTCTGTGTCTGTGAGCCAGAAAATTCCACTGTAAATCTTTGATCAAATGAGAGAGAAGCCCTGAGAGTCAGGCTTCAAATGAAACATTTTCTGAGGAAGGCAAAGGTGGTCAAAATTGCTTACAAATTAAATGAATTCCTTAGTTAGTAACAAATGCCTGAAATTATTTGAAATATTGCTTTAAAATCCATACAGATTATACTGCCAAAAGTGATAATGGAATTTTCATAGAGTCAATCTTGCTGATGTATCACAGAGAAGATACATCATGAATAATTTAAGTATATTCTTGGGAAGTTTTGAAAATGAACATCATCAAAAATGTTGTCAATGTGGGAACATGAGATAAAAATGCTGGTCCAAGAAATAGGTGTTGCAAGATGTTAAAATAGGAAAATAGATAAGTATAGGTAAAAATGAGAAGTATTAGCATCAAACTTTCATCACCCAATGATAGTCACACTTAATACTTAAGTTTTTATATGTTTAGATTTTTTATTAACTTTTATTTTTTTTGCCCAAATGATACTGTAAATATTGTTTTGTTAGTTGCTTTTTCCAATCAATAATTTATATTTTTCATTTCAGTAAATTTTTATCCCACCTACCATCCAGGACATATTCAATTCCCCCCTCCCCCCAGTTATTCTACAAAATGTTCTTTGCAGATGGTCCATTCAATATAGTTTCTAATCCAAGCCCTTTTATGGCTGTTTGTTATGTATTATATGTGGCTTAAACTAGCACAATCCTTTTTTATGACACCAACTTATCGGACAGTCCAGTTCAGACTTCTGTGAGGACCGTCTCCCGCCCTTGTCTGATTGCTTCCTTATTTTGCTTTTTTCCTGCATCCCTGGAAATTACCTGAAAACAAAGTTAAGTTGAATTAATCATTTTTACTAGACTACATCTCAGTAGATAATGTACTTAGGATATGAGTAACTTTAACACTTTTTTTAAAGCATATGATGATAGAGGATACAAATAACATGAAAAATTATACATCTTGTTATTTAAAATCTCTCATTTAGTCATCAGACTCAACTCGATCTTCATGAATTTGTTTTTACCACAGCAACTCAGGAGAAGTAAAAGGTCACTTTTAGTTTTATTTTCTTTGCTTTTCTTTTTCCTCTCTCTAGTAAAGGTGCACGTGGGCAATGAAACAGCAAAGTGAAGAGCTTCAGGAAAGGCGGGGGTGGGGCGGGGGGAAGCAAGAGACCTTGCCCTTCACAGACTAGATGAAACCTCTAAGTAATATGTACTATTAGAGTAAAAAGCGCAGACACTTTTATTTCATTGTTTAAAACTGCAATGTATGGAGGTGACATCATTGAGAATGTCAGAGTAAGAAGCTCAGATACCCTCTTTTCTACCAAAGCAATGAGAATATTGGCAAATCTAGTCAAAATTAACATTTTTCTAACTCGGGAAATTAACAAAAAATATCCAGGGAGCATTTATTCAAGAAAATGGCCGAATCTCAGTAAGAACAGCAATCTTTGGGACATTTTAATTTACCTAATCCCATCTCCCTTTCTCAAGCTCCATGGAAATCTTGAAAACCCACAGCTTGCAATCATGGTGAAAGCCAGCAACTTAGCAGCAACTGGAAAGGGCAGAGTGGCTTTGGAGGTCATTCAAAGTCCCATTCTCAGAGGAACGTAGCCATTTAAACTACCTGGCAGCTTCCTGGCAAACTCCACTTGCAATGCATGTCTTTATTTGACTTGATTCAGAGCTCACCCGATGTAAGCAGCCTTTATCCAGGGACATTTACTGAAAATAATCAGTGGTAGTTTAACTTTGCAGCTATGTGAGGCAGTAATAATGGATGGGGCAAAAAAGACACTAATGAAAAATATTTAAAAGGAAAAGCTGAGCAATGCTATGTCCATAGGAGACTTTGTAAAGCTCTGACATGTTATTGGAAATCTGTAAGTCCATGTGCATACATAGGGTAGTGTGCATGGTAGGAGAGACCTGTGAGGGCATAAGCCCTA
>NW_006285042.1:5043607-5046975 GCF_000327345.1 Myotis davidii | reverse complement strand
GAATGCTGTAATGAAATCATGTCCCAACACACACAGGGACCTCTGAGAAAGAATAAATCTTTTAGAAAGAACCTACACAGTAAATCAGATTCACAAGAAGAAATAAAGAGCGCTAGTAAGAGTAACTACAGAGGTAAATATAAAGGACAGTATAAATGCAATTCTTGCTTATAACTTTCTTCCTAAATGATAACTGTATAAAACAATAATTATAAATATGTGTTCTTGGGCATACAATATATAAAGATGTAATTTATATAATAACAACACAGTGAAAGCTGGAGGGAAAGGAGATATTTAGGGGCACAGCTTTTATGTTCCCTTGATATTAAATTGGTACTAATCTGAACCATATTGTTATAAATTAAGATGCTGCATTAGTTTCCTAGGGCTTTCCTATCAAATTACCACAAACTGAATTTATTCTCTTATGCTTCTGCAGTATAGATGTTTGAAATCAAGGTGTCAGAAGGGCTGTGCTCCTCTAAAGTCTCTAAGGGAGAATGCTTTCTTGCTTCTTCCTAGCTTCTGGTATTGCCGACAATCCTTAGCTTGCAGCTGCATCACTCCTGTCCCTGCCTCTGCATCACATGGTCTTTTCCCGTGTCCACATTGGTGGGTCCTCTCCTCTTCCTATAGAGATGCTAGCCTTTGGTTTTAGGGTCCACTCTCATTCAGTCTGACATCTTTGTTTCTCAATGGATAAACAAATGTGGTATATCCATACAACGAAATGTGACCTGGTAATAAAAAGGAGTGAAGTACTGATATATTCTATAACTTGGCTGAACCTTGAAACACTGTGCTATGAGAAAGATGCCAGAGACAAAAGGCCACATTTTGCATTATTCCATTTATATGAAAGGTCCAGAATAGGCAAATCAATACAGAAGGAAAGTGGATTAGTGGTTTCCAAGGGCTGAGGTACAAGGAATATGGGGCGTTCCTATTTATGGGCATGGAGTTTCTTTTTAGGGTTGTGAAAATGCTTTGTGAATGTACTAAAAAGTAGTGAATTTTATAATTAAAAAGGGTGAATTTTATGGCATATGCTATATCAGGATTTAAAATGCTTGCTATATAAAATTCACAGCGTTCAATATCATTAATTTAAATAGGGCTTTGAAATTTTCACTTGTGCTTTGTTTTCTCTTGATTTGATCAACATTGTGTTGTTACAAACAGAACTAAGCAGAGCATTAATCTCTTCGATGTGCAGCAGAGTACATCTGCCACTCGTTTCCACATTTATCTTTGCTTTCTTCCACATTAAAAATTTGTCCATGTGTAAAATTAAAAATGAAGCAAAACTGATTACAGCATCACAACTCATAAGCACTCTCAATAATTTATAATCACGTTATAGTAAATGGTTCAGCAATGACAGCCACCCATTAACGAGCAGAGCACAGGAATAGACGTGGGTTATTTACCATTATCTTTGTGTTGCCTGTAACATCTCCTTTCTTTCCCACTCAACCAAACATTTCTGGAAAGCCTGGGAATGGAGGTGATGTCTGTATAGGCATGAATTTTAAATGGTGCATTATTGTCAAATTTTGTATCTGACACCAATAACAAATTAGTTATGAGACACAGGAGCTGAGAACTCGAGGACAGTGCAAGTCTTAGGTTACTGAAATTCTTACCTCCTAAAAATAGTATTTTCTTATTGTATTCACATTGCCACTGTCTACCATTATTCAGTTCTGCTTTCCCCTGCAATTTCACATTCGCTAGGAAACCACCAGTCCTTTCCCTGCAAATCACTGGGGGAAGGGACTGGACAAAGGGGAGGTGGGGTCATACACAGTGACGTTGGTGATGTAGGGAAGGTGCCTGTTAGTCACACACGGGAACAGAGATCATTGGCTAGAGGGGGCAGGACCACTGCAAGCCTGTGGAAATTGGGGGATACAGAATTCCAAGACAAAGGATTTCACTCTCTCAATCCCTTTTGCTCTCTTGGCTCTTGGCTGTCTTGTGCCTCCCTTGCATCGGCCCATGTTTCCTCCACAGCCATGTTGCCCTGCGGATTCCACACACAATGGCGTGAAGAACTACACCAGGGAACACAAACTAATCTAGCCTCATGCTGGATTGGACTGTGCCCCAGCATAGAGTGAAAACTCTGGGCAATGGCTTTAATCCTAGCTCTGCTGAAAGAAAAATGGGATTTCTTCCTTGGTGGAATGAAAGCAAATGGGACCTTGGAAACTCAGGGGTTTAATTCCACAAAAATAAAGCTTCCTACACTGTCTGGTTCTCCCATGCCAGTCTCAGAAAATCCTTTTTCTGGTGATATCCCACATCTCCTGGAGGCAGGTGGGACCATGGAGAGCTCCCCACTGACAACATTCAAAGCCAGATCTTCACTGACCAGGCATTGAAATGATATGCCTTTTGCAGACCTAGACAACTAAGTTTACTTTATTACTTTGCAATTTTCAGAAATTAAAAAAAATACTAGCTAGCATCTTGTTTATAAAGTATTGTAAGCTTCTTAGAAATCTGTTATTCTTGATTTTGAGACACTTCAGTTATATTGTACAGTTTCCTTCATATATTATTTTTAGTTTTGCTAGCAATAAAAAAAGAAAAACATATCCAGAGTCACTAGGAATGTTTTCTTGACATTTTAAACATTTTTTTCTTATAAAGATATAGCTTATATTACATTTGGTCAAATATATAATTTGAGTATTAAAATTTTTTTCCCTATACCAGTAATTAATTTTGTAGCTATTTTCAGCAAAGTTCATAACAAATGTAAATCTTTAAAGCATTATTTTTTTCCCCAGTAAAAACTCACATTTAATATACTGTGAAGGAAGTTAATGTGGTTCAGCTATTTTAAAAGAGTTTGCTAGGAATTAAAAACTCAGGGGGGAAAAAAAGGTAGGCCAGAGGGTATGAAGATGAGAGAAAATTATGATTAATCTATGGAAATTAAACAGAAATGAAAAAATAGAAAAGAAAAAAATTCCTATGCATGAAGGGCAATGAGAAGAACAATCAAAAAGAATAATTTGTAAAAACGTCTACTTTCATTGCATCTTGAAAAGTTAGGTTACACAGGGCCATTATTTCACTAATTTCAAGTGTTCTGCTTCATAATAACCTCAAACTCACACACGATGAGCCAAAAATTCATTCAGCAAAGTGAACCTTTGTTAAAGCAAAAACTGGACTTTTGCTAAAGCAAAAACTGGACTTTACAGGCAACCAGAAAAAAAGCATCTTACCTCTGTGGATTTGGGAGTTAAACTCCTCCTACTTGATTATCTACATAATCATATCAATTGATACTTATATTTTTCTAAATTAATATTGTTTACATTGACTTCTCAAGAATGTGAATAAGTGTT
>NW_006285042.1:5027444-5043539 GCF_000327345.1 Myotis davidii | reverse complement strand
TCCCTACATTTTAGATGAAGTCAGCTTCTTGGGTGCTTAAATATTAATACTTTTTAAAAAATTTAGTTTAGTAATACATTTTCAAGGAAAGTATAGCTTCTGTTTTGTAAAGCTATACTCACATCGTTTTGAATTGTTTTAATAAACTAATATTTCCAAGTCTCAGTGCTGTATGTCTCAATTACTTTAATGTCATTTGAACTGTAGTATCCTTTATGAGTTAGCAAATAAAGTTGAAACCTTCTTTTTCTTTTCTTTTTATTGATTTTTTTTTTTTTGGAGTGACACTGGTTAACAAAATTATACACAGGTTTCAGCTGTACAGTCCTACAACACATCATCTGTACCACTGCAAGTCCAGTCTCCTTCATCATGATTTATCCCCCATACCCTTTTCCACTTCCCTCTACTCTTCCCTCCCCCCAGCAATCACCAAACTGTTGTGGGTATTCATGATTTTCTTCTCTGAATATTTTATAAAAAGTATAAGGGCTTTTGAATCAAATAGCATTGAGTTAAAATATCTGCTCAACCACCTACTAACTCGGAACATACAAATAATTCAGGTAACTACTTGAGCTTCAGTAGCTTAACCAATAAAATGAAATCATAATTTCTAATTAACAAAAAATAAGGGGATTTTATTAGATAAGATAACCAGAGATTGAAGCTCAGTGACCACCACAAGGTAGCTCTCATTAAAATGATCTCTTCTATTATTATCACCAAACTATTTGAGAAAACCCTAGCATATCTAAGACAGACTTGTCACCAAACATTTTTGCTTTTTTATTCAGATATTTTGCTTATCTAAGCAATGAGGTGCATAATAGACTGTTTTATATAAACAAATCCTAACCCAGTGTCTAAAACAGTTTGTTCTGCATATTTCTGCTTGTAGAAAAATTTCACACTTTGAGTTTTCCAAATACAAATTGTCAGACAGGTTCTGTGGAAAAGAGAACTGTTTTCCTGAAGTCAGTAAACACTAGGGAAGTTAATAAAAATGTCCCTATTTTACCTTCTTTCCCATGGTTACTTAGCAACTAGCTAAATCTCCTTTGAATACAAAATTGCCATTGAGATTTGTGTCTATTGCTAAATTGAAGATCAAGTAGCAGTCCCAATTTCCCTAAAGGACACAGTGCAAAAGTAGTTATTACCTCATTACCACTGAGAGACCAACGTTGTGCCCTTCCTGTTTAGGAATACCATTTTGTGCTGTTAGTTATGCATAATAAACTTATAACAGAGTCTCTGAGACTGGGATTGTAAGTGGGAATGTGTCAGGGAGCCAACTACCCTTCTATAATACTATGAGCCAGTCCTCCAGAGCATTCCTTAATGCTTTCAGAACACACACACAGAGTGTGACATGAATAAGGTAATAGTGCCTTCTGGTTTCCTGGGATAGATAGCATTTACATCTATTGTAAACCAATTAAAGCTTGATTTTAACACCTCTTCTCATTCTCAAAATTGACCTGCTTTGAACAATAAATTACATGCTCACCCTGGATTTGAAAAATGTGGAAGCAGTCCAGAGGAGATCCAAGAAAACTAGAGGCATAGGAAACAGCCTCTGTGAAGAAATGACTAAAGGAATTAGGTTTATTTATTTGTTGCGGAAAAGAGAATACTTAGGGAGACTGCACTACTTAAATACAGGACATACGCTAAGAGAAAAAAAAAGTCTCTGACCTCTTTCCTACCGCAGGCTCATATTCCCGCAGTGGAGATGTGCTGTGTAGGGAGTAGAGATTAGGAAGATGTACACACTGGATTGTTCCCCTGGGAAGGGTTATCGTCCCCTATTTTGAATATCCTTTAAAGAAAAAGTAGAATATGAACATATTCTATGTTCAGCAATTCTACTTCTAAGTATATGACCTAGAAAACTTGTGCAAATGTGCATGATTATGTACATTTATTAACCAGGCTGTTAATAGCTTCCCTGTTTGTAATAGGACCACAATGAAAATAATTAGTGGTTTATTAACAGTAAAATGTATGAGATACAAAACATGCTGTAAACAAAAACAATTGGGCCATATATAGTTACATGCCACCACATGTATGTGTTTCAAAAACATAATGTTGAGTGAAAGACATGGTACAAAAGAGTACATATGCTAAGATTTCATTTATACAAAATTCACAAAACAGGTAAAACATTTTCTTAATCTGAGTGCCCCAAAAAAGGATCTCAAATTAAGGATTCAAGTTCAAGCATTAAGATGAAACTACTGCTATCCAATCATTTTTGACCTACAAAAAATGGCAAATACGGTTCAAATAGTTAATTTGGAGAGGAAGAAAAACAGCAGTAAGTGTGGGGAAATAGATAAGTAATAGAAGCAGACAATATAGGTGCATTTTCAAGCCAGTTACCACTATGGATGACTAGAGCTTAATCCCATTGGGGAGACCCGAGGAACCAGTAAAACATGTGAGGTAATTAACTTATGCAGGGCAAAGAAACTGTGATAGTTATGTACCGTTTCCTGTCAAGTTTTGTTGGAAAGATCTGCCAGCGTTTGCAGAGACTCCACACAGCATCACTACCCACCTCAAACATCTTAGCTTGATGGGATCCGCTAGGACAGTGGTTGGCAAACTCAGTCAACAGAGCCAAATATCAACAGTACAACGACTGAAATTTCTTTTGAGAGCCAAATTTTTTAAACTTAAACTATATAGGTAGGTACATTGTTATTAACTTAATTAGGGTACTCCTAAACTGGCCTTTGCTAAAAAACGTCCTCAATCTGACTGAGGTACATTCGCTGAGGTCGGCCCCTTCCAACTCTCCCATCCACACTCGTCTTGTACACTTGTTTCAGATAGCTGAGTGTGGATGGGAGAGTTGGAAGGGGTAGACCTCAGCGAACGTACCTGTATCTCAAAACAATGTACCTCCCCTGCGCTGCGTATCCCACAGCCCGCCTGCGCTGCGTCTCCTGTCGCCCAACCAACCGACACCCCCCACTTCTTCTAACGCCACTTTTTCAAATTAGACTCGCCCAGGCCGAAAACCGACTTCTGTGCATGGGCCACGAAGTTTCAATCGCATTGTAATTGCGCGCCCGCACGTGGTGTTTTGTGGAAGAGCCACACTCAAGGGGCCAAAGAGCCGCATGTGGCTCGCGAGCCGCGGTTTGCTGACCACTGCGCTAGGACATACATTCCCAAAGCATTGTCACTTGTAACTGCTACCAGCCCTTTTTTGTTCTGGACCCAATCCCAAATGGTAGTTCTTCCAAGTTACCCAATGAATGGGTTTAAGGCAATACTCTCAAATGTAATAAATGTTCTCCCAAATCCAAACAGATTAACTAAACATCCGTGCCACTTTCTTCATTTTAGGAATTGCAAGTTGCACCAACCTGTCCTTTATTTCCAAGGAGATGTGCTGGCATATCCCTGACCACTGAATCTCTAGTACTCCGGTGGTGTTCTCAGCCCCCAAATGTTCGAAAAGATCGTTTCCAAGCCTCTGGTGTGCAGTGGCCTTACTAGGGCATCAGAGTACTGCAACTTCTTCATCCTCAGTCCCAATTATTATGCTCGCAAATGTAGTGGCTGGTGTGATGTCCTGAGAAGCATCCAGACAACTGAGGTTCCTATGGCCTATATTGTGCTCAAGAGCAGGAGATTATCACAGTCCTCCGAAGATGGTGATGTAGCCTGCCATCATTCTATCGTGATCCATATGGTTTTTGCAAGAGCTGGGCTGGTGAATTAAATGGAGATATAATGGGGACATCATACTGTTGCCACTTCTTTTGAAACATGGACTTGGTTATTACTTCACGTGTTGAGTTTGCTATCCAAAATATCTTCAAAAATATCACAGCATGACTCAGTCTCAAATTTGAGAACTTCTTTTGTACAAGAAAAGCATGGACTCAACAAAGGGTACATTTTATACTATTGAAGCAAATGTTTATCCAATTTCATATTTTTACTTTTTTAAAAAAATGTAGGTAACATTGGTTCATAACAAGTTTTTTGCAAAGCTATAGCCAAGTGGGTTGATTTCTGGACTTCCAGTTCTACTCCATTGGTCTAGATATCTGTCCTTATGCCGGTGCCACACTATGTTATTGTAGCTTTGTATTAAGTTTTGAGATTGGAAGGTGTGTATCCTCCAACTTTATAATTTTTCAAGATTATTTTGATTATTCTGGGCACTTTACATTTCCATATGAATTTTAGAATCAGCTTGCTCGTTTCTGCAAAATAGGCAGCTAGAGATATTTGATAGAAATTAGATTAATTCTGTGAATCGCTTTGAGGACTATTTCCCTCTTAATAATATTAGATCTTCCAATCCTTGAACATAGGATGTCTTTCCTTTATGTAATTTAATTTCTCTCAAGAATGTTTTATAGTTTTCAGTATACCAGTCTTCCACTGCTTTGGTTAAATTAGTATATAGAAATGCAATTGATTTTGTAGATTGATCTTGCATCATGAAAATTTGCTGAATTACTTTATAAGTTCTAAATTGAGTGCGTGCATGTGTGTGAAATTTAATTATAATAGTTCTTACATTTAATTTTATACATATTTCACAAACAAATTTACAACAATATCTAGTCTATGTTCTCCCAAAGGTGAGAAATCATCTAGAGTTTTGAAAGGATAAAATTGGGCAAAAGATTAAAATAAATTAAGTTGCATTTCTGAAAATTTAATGGAGTCTATATCCATGTCAAACCAAGCAACTAAATAAAATCACTTAGGACAAAAGAGAAAAAGATCCAAAGGTAAAAGATAAACTTTTAAAAAGACATAGTAGTATTATAAAAACCTTTGTGAATTTGCAGCTATTTAAATTCTAAAGAAATGCAAGGAGCTGTTCCCAAATGACAGAAAATTGTCTACATTTACATGTTCAACTCCAGAGGATAGTGGAAACATAACTTTCATATTAAAACTTCTCTTTTAAATATACAAACCTAAGAGCATAATGTCTGAATTTTCAATTAAAAATGAAATAAAAATTTGATACTAAAATAACATGCAGAGTTTTATGTTATCTTTAAATTAGTATGTGTGTTCAGAGTGTCTCTCTGTACATCTATCTATCTACCTACCTACCTAGCCATCATCCATCTATTTTTCTATCAATTCATCTACAGTAAGTCTAAGGGTGGTTAGTAAATTTTATGCTTAAAAAAATACCTCTTACCATTATACATTTAGTCTTCTTTTGGTCACTTAAATACATGTTGAGGCCTTTCCCCCAATTCCAAAATGGTAGATACCATTCATCATGCTTCTTAGTGAATTTGCAACTTTCTCCTACTGTTTGTGGTTGCCTGGTCTGTGTTATCATTCACCAATATTTGCTGCCCTTATCTGAAAGAGCTTTATATTTTCCTGGATCGTTGAATGGCAATCTTTGCCATGTGGCTTGATTTGGTCAGTGAAATATGAGTTGAATTGTTTTTGTATCACTTCAAAGCAAAATCTATAAAAACTATTTTTTCCTATCTCCCCAAAAATTCCATATGAAGGCTTCTACTCATCTGGGTCATTCAGTTAACATAATGTAGAGCAGAGATATAGCCAGCACCATATGGACATGTGATATGAGTGAGATGTAAGCTTTGGGGGTTATAAGTCATAGATATTTGTTACCAAAGCATAACCTAGTCCTAACTGATGCAGTTCGTGTTTCAGCCTTTTCCAAAAGGCTACTTGAATCAGGTATAGAGAAAGAGAATACAATGGGGGATGTTTTACAGGCTGGAAGTTGGGAGGAAGGATTCCTCTCAGATTGAGGGCTATATGTCTTAGCTGTCTCCTGGCTAGAGAGGCAAAGAACAGCATCCAGATTAATAGGCCCTTGTTGGGTGGGGGGTACCGTCTACCAGGATGGTAAAATAACATAGAATGAGGTTAAGATTGCTCTTGAACACATTCAGGCCATACAACTTCTTGGAATATTCCAAGTGGGGAGAGTGAGGTTTAAAATGCTGATAATATATAGAACCATTACCTTCAAAGAGTAGTAGAAGATATTCTAAAAAAGCTCTATAGTATATTGTACACAAAATCAAAATATCACTGGCACTTATTTCTCAAAGCAAATCACTCTTGCTGATCATGAACTGTGTGCATTCCAGTGCATGTATTATTGACACTTGAGGTTCCCACAGAGTCAGTCCTTCAAGAAAATGATTGAGGATGAAGACCAGGGAAACAAGGGGAAGTATATGTCTGGTAATTCTTCATGTTGTAGGAATCCAGATTTATAGATGAAAACAAATAGATGATAAACTTAAAAAATGGTTTTATAAAAGCATCAGTTTCACCCTAGCCGGTTTGGCTCACTGGATGGAGCATCAGCCTGGGGACTGAAGGGTCCCAGGTTCGATTCCGGTCAAGGGCATGTACCTTGGTTGAGGGCACATCCCCAGTAGGGGGTGTGCAAGAGGCAGCTGATCGATGCTTCTCTCTCATCGATGTTTCTAACTCTCTATTCCTCTCCCTTCCTCTCTGTAAAAAATCAATAAAATATATATTTTTAAAAAAGCATAGTTTCCTTGTATAATAAACAAAGAGGCTGGAGCACAGAGATGCTTCTGGCTCTTAACCTACAGTTCCAAATACAATAGTTCTTTTTTTGAATTTCCTAACTGGGGTAAAGTGGTCAACTAACTGAATATTAAAGGTATTAATCTGCTGAAATAAATTCTGTTTTCATTTATTCTATGCAGGAATTTCTAAATTGAATCATAGAATCGATTGTTACTCCACTCTAGACATACAAACTTAATAAAACCACGTATTTTTTTTCAGGTAACTTAGTGGCTCTGCAGTGACTAGTCAGAGATGGACACTTATTGAAAATTAAATATTCTTGAAAAACAATCTTTTCCTCAAAGTGATAATAAATTACATTTTTTGAAAAGAATGCTTTTATCTCAAAGACATTTACTTTAAAAAAGCAGTCTCATATACTTAACCTACACTTTGAGAAGTTAGATACCTGAGTGAGATAGTTAAGTGTCCATTAGTCTTGCCATGATTGATATTGTTTGCCTGGTAAGCTTGTGGGTGGTGTACTCATACACTCACTGCTGAATTGATTATAATAATTTATAAGGTCCTAATTTCTGCTGTTGTGAAGTAGCATGATTGAGCTCATGTCTGCCTATTGAACTAAGGTGTATGAAATTGTTCACCTCTTGATTTTAAGTTTGATTTTAATAAGTTAATTAAAGACCCAAGACATTTTTTTCTTTTTTCTTTTTCTATTTTTTCTTTATAGAGTTACTTCAAACTGTGATATGTGAAACTAAGCTAAAGTGTGTAGTCTAAAATGTAATTAAGGCAAAAATATATGTTTGTAGTATAATTATGTTAGAAAACCAATTTGGGGGATCTTTATCCTTTGTTACTCTAAAATTATTTTAGCAGTGGTCGGCAAACTCCGGCTCGCGAGCCACATGCGGCTCTTTGGCCCCTTGAGTGTGGCTCTTCCACAAAACACCACGTGCGGGTGCGCAATTACAATGCGATCTGGATGGGGCAGGGTCGGGGGCAGGCTAAAAGGGGTCAATGGGGGTGGGGAGGGGACATATGTAATACTTTCAACAACAAAAAATTTATAATAAAATTACCTTAAACGTGCTCAGAGATTTCCTGCACCTGCTTTTGTTGATGAATTCCCTCACTTGGAATACCAGTGTCCCCTCACTTCCCTCTCTCTGTTTTTATCTATTCTGAGTTCTGTTTGCAAGTCTTTCATGACCTGGTATCAGACCCAACCTGTCCAGGTCTTGTGCTCAGTCCTCTTCTGGGCTTTAGGGTGCCTGTCTCTAGTTGTCAGTGATTGTTGTGTGATGAGTAACTTAGTATTGTTAAATATAAAAACATTCTTTTGTGTGTGCTGTAATTCAACTCTCTCTAGCAACTACACCATAGACCAGTGATGGCGAACCTATGACACGTGTGTCAGAGGTGACACGCGAACTCATTTTTTTGGTTGATTTTTCTTTGTTAAATGGCATTTAAATATATAAAATAAATATCAAAACTATAAATCTTTGTTTTACTATGGTTGCAAATATCAAAAAATTTCTATATGTGACACGGCACCAGAGTTAAGTTAGGGTTTTTCAAAATGCTGACACACCAAGCTCAAAAGGTTCACCATCACTGCCATAGACTCTTGTGGGTAAGGATCACATATTTGCAAGTTTCAAATCACCTAACCCAATGCTATATAGTTCAAAAGAATGTGTATATTAATTGTAGGATGTGAACTAATTGGCTTTATTTTTTAAGATTTGAAAAAAATTAAAATGTTATTCTTCCCACCCACCACTGCCAAGTGAGACTCAGTACCCTGGTGTAGGCTAAAGGGAGCAAATTCTCTTCTAGGCTCTTCAGAATCAGGTTTTATGTGCATTTTCCCTTAAAAAGCAGGGGTTCAAAGTGCAAATAACTTAAAGAGGGTCACACCAATGGCTGGAATAGTTCATTTGCTTTATTTTGAACTTTATTAATATGTAATTTATATACCATACAAGTCATCAATTTAAAGTGTATGAGTCAATGAGTGTTAGATTTATGTAACCATCACCACAAGTCACTTTTAGATCATTTTTAAAACTTCCTTCCAAAATCCCATGCCTTTTACCAGTCACTCATCAGTTGGATAGACATTTGAATTGTTTCCAATTTTGGCTATTATCACATTGTTTGCGGGTAGTTTTTATCGCGCGCTAACAGGTGGTGCGGGCCATTTTTGCTAATTTTTTGCGCAAACAGCAACGTTCAGTAAAATTACGATAACTTTAGTTTACGTATTTATACGTTACCCGCATTCTACCGCTAGTCTATAAAAAACATATTAATACGTGTCCCTCGCTCTACTACACTGGTAGAACGTATAAATACGTTTCCCGCATAGAATGTGTTATAATTAACTAGAGGCTGCTGTTGTTACAAGGCCTCCTCTGGCCTCCTTTCAAGACAGGAAGCATTAGAATTTTTGCTTCCCGATTCACTCACCGCTCAGAGTTCCTTGAGCTACACAAGGGTGGTGGCGTTTCTGGTAACATTCCTGCAGAACTGGGTCTTTGCTGAGTGTGCAGAGTCCTCCCTGTGGCTGAGCTCCTAGGCAGTCACTGTCACCATAGTGAATGTATGGGAAGTCTAGGCCACTGTTCTACATCTAGTTTGATGCATTTGTATTTGTCCAGGTTGATATAGTCTGCTAATAGCAGTAATTTTTAAGGATCTGTTCCAATGAGTAAACATACTGAGATTTGCCAAACTGTGTCTAAAATTTATTTAAAAACTAGAGGCCCGATGCATGAAATTCATGCAAGAGTAGGCCTTCCTTCCCTCGGCTGCCAGCACCGGCTTCCCTCTGGCACCCGGGACCCGGGCTTCCCTCACAGCCCCGGCTCCATCCAGAAGGTCATCAGGAAGGACATCTGGTCTAATTAGCACATTACACTTTTATTATAATAGATTTTAATTACATTTGGAGTCAGAGCTTCAGCTTATATCAGGCCTTTGTGGGGCTTGGAGTAGTGAAATATGTCACCCCGGGGCACCTTCCCCCCAGGGCTTTATATAGAGTTCCCTGTGGCATGAGGCTTACCAAGGAGCAAGTATTTTGGGGGAAGAAAAAGACACTCAGAGTAAAAGGCTTTGCAAGTGGAGTGTGGGTTCCCTTCAGCCCAGTGCTTCCATGTGGCGCTGAGCTGCATCCCCGGCTGGAGAGGCTATTGGGTCAGGCACTCCCAGGTTTGAATTCTGCCTCTGCCATTTATTAGCTGTATGGTCTTAGGTAAATCAGTTAATGGTCCAAAAACTCAGGTCCTTCTTCTGTTTAACAGAGATGATAACTATGTAATGGAAATAGAGGGGGGAGGGATAATGGGGGACATCCGTAATACTGTCAACAATAAAAAATGTAATGGAAATAGGGGAGAGGATGAAATAAGATAAGGTATGTAAGGCAACTAGTACAGTGCCTAGACCACGGTAGACAGAAGCTGAACAAATGGGAGGTTTTTCTTTTTATTACACATTGTTATGAAAAAATATCCAAAACTTAGAACTACAGTGTAAGATTGACTGCATGTCCCGCAGGCTGGAGCGGGGTCCACCAGGCCCACTTGAGAATTGTTTCAGTATCTACAATATTATTCCTGCCTGGCTTATTTTGTGATTTTACTATTGATTAGGGCCCTATCCCCAAAATTACATATTAAATCTTGTAGGTGTTGATCTGTTACACATGCAAGCGATTTCTGTCTGGTAGAAGAGATAGACTCATAGGTTCCAGTTTCATGGTCCAGGAAGGAATTAATCAGTTTTGTATCTAACTTAGTTATCTCCTATTTGTTCAGTGTCTACTATATACATTATATTGGGGATTCTTTTTGACCCATCTTTACATCCTGCTGGTTCTCTCATTAATTTACATGCGAGTCATTTGGGGAAATACTACCTTGACAGCACCCACAGTGCATGCTTGGACAAGTAGCTATCTTTGAACAAGTGGCTGGTTCCACTAATTAAAATGTGAGTGCGCCTCTTCCTCCTGAACTAGTTCTGCAGTTGCAGACAGCCCCCAAGTTTTCAGCAAGAGCTCACGATCTGGGGGAAGCCTAGGGTCTTGACTCAGCTTCTGATTTATCCTTTCTTGGCTGTTGAAGGTCAATGGGTTTCTCCTTTCCAGTTACCACTGACCTTCACCTTCCTGTCTGGGGGCCTCCTCTTCATTCAACCTTCCGCCGGCCTTCCTCTCCATCTCAGCAATAAGCACCCAAATCAGTTTATGTTTGAAATACCTTTAATATAAACACATTCAATGGCCAGGAAATAGAAGCAAAGGGCAAATTACAGTGTGTTCAAGTTCTTTCAAAGCTCCCTCGGGCTTGCTTCCTCCCCTCTCCCCTCCGACTCCCCTCCCCTGCCTCAGTCTTTATGCTCCATTTAAGTATAAATGAGCCAGCTCTGCTTTCAGCTAACCTCTTTTCTTTTTATCAAACTCTTTGAAAGTTCCCTGGGGAGTTTCAAATCATCCCTTCCAGTCAACCACTCTTTTGTTCCTAGGGGTTGAGTTATCAAGCCCTCCACCCTTGATGAGAAAGGTGTTAACTAGCCTGCCATTCAAGTTACCCCCCGCCTTGGAGGATCTTTTTACATCTGAAGGAAGCTCTAAGCTGGCGTCTCTAACCTTGAGGTCCAGCCACCTGGCTTGGCCCTCTCCTTGCCCGAGGAAAAGTCAGTTGAGGTCATTGCCTAACAGAACCCAGGCTCCACAGCCGGGGTGAGTAGAGGTTTTCAGTTGAGCCGTATGGGAAGAGCGCGTGCGTTTTCAATGCTGACAGAGGGGTGGGATGTTTTCAATGCTGACAGAGGGAAGGCGCGGGTCCTCAGGGTAATTTGATACTTGGTGCATTTTAAAAATTCATATTTTTACTGTGGAAATTATAGAGAAAGAAGCATGACAAAACTGGCTGTTGGCAATGCTTTTCTATGCCGGCATGCGGTGGGAAGCGGAATCACTGGTATCTCCTGGAGATCAGAGATTTTTATATGAACCCAAAAAGGACATAAATTGTTTACATAGTTGAGAAATGCTGTGGGATTTTGGATAAAGCCTTGGTACAGCTCAAATCTTTCTACCTCTCCAAATTCTTAAAGGGATTTCAAGTAGCCTAACTTACAGTGTTCCAAC
This sequence comes from Myotis davidii, assembly GCF_000327345.1. NCBI lineage: Eukaryota > Metazoa > Chordata > Mammalia > Chiroptera > Vespertilionidae > Myotis > Myotis davidii. The sequence continues at coordinate 5,031,817 of NW_006285042.1, read as the reverse complement.
CCAGAAAAGTCAGTTACAATGTGCAAACGTTTCTAAGCTGTAGTCAAATTCTCTCTGGAAGGTTCTGTTTGTTTGCTTTTTTTTTTTAAAGCTACAAAATGGGAAATAATATATGTGACACATTAAACTCTCAGATATGTTCTGACAAGTAATAAACTAATAGTTATGATAGTCCCTGAACGCTGTGGGTGAAACATGGTTTGCATCAGTGGATGTGTGTGTACATACACAATATTATCAGGAAAAATGTATGACAACCTCTGGCTAGTGAAATATTGTTTCAGAAAAACATAACTCACAAGGGAGCCAAGTAACAGCTTCCCCGGAGGGGGTCTTCAAAAAATTAACATTTGAATTGGATCCTGAAACTCTAAATTTGAATTTAGGACCCATTCTTCACCAAGTATTGTAGTTATATATAAGATAGCACTATAGAAATGAAATTCAATGCAAGAAATGGGTTTGGTGTTTTAAAAATATTACTAGAATTATGTGACTCTACTGAGCTGACTCTTGCTTTAAACTCAACTGTCATAGCATCAAGAATCTGACCTCAAATGGATTTCAGAAATAATCATTTTTATGAAACGTCATAAGGATACTCACATGGAGAACTCAACTAGGAAAAAGAACTGGGCATAACACAGCTTAATAACTAGAAAATTATTCACCTTGGCTTCTTAAACCTGTATTTCCATTACCAACAAGATAGGCAGATAAGGGCATAAAATGACCATTTTCTAGGACCCAAATCTGCTCTAAATATTAGTCTTTATAGGCTCATTGACCAGTTTAGAATACCATTTATGATTCATCTGTTTCATCATTCCCAAGGACGGAGTTAGTTACAGGAAATAATTATAGGAAGTCCATTGTGTATTTAGAGCTAATGAAGAGTAACTTATTTAAATATGCTGGGATTTAATTGCATTCTGAAATGCTTTTCCTTATCAGGAACCAAACTACGTATATAACATATAATGTAATTACATGTATATATTTTTAACTATAAACTGAATGAATGACTTATAGCACTTATAGCTCTGTCCCTTCCTTGTTGTGGCCTATTTATTGGGCCTTTCTATGCAAGTTCCCCCACATATAAAATTGGGAATAACAATAGTAATTACCTCTGAATTGGCGAGATAATTACATAAGATAATATGAGTATTAAAATCACATAATAAGGGTTCAATGGCTGTTAACATTTTCATGGTTAACAAATTCAAATGATTGATAAAGTATGATTGATGCATGGCCATATGTCCTTTAATCCATATGTTGGACTTGCTCTCCTTTCTAGTTGTATTTTATTTAATGTACAATGTAGCTATCACATTTGTACTATATTTAAATCATGTCATAAAATAAGTTGTTACATACTTTGTTTAGGTGCTTAAAAGGGCTACTTCCAACTGTTAAAGTTACTAAACTGCTTTATATGGAGAGAGGAGGAATAATGTCTCTTGAACAAATATATTGTTTTCTATTTTTGTTACTGTCTTATCTATAGAATGGTGTGAAATAATTTTAATAAAAAATTGAACTAGAGGGTAAAATGGAAAATCTCAGTTATGTGCCCCCAGGGACACAAAACGTTAAGGACTGTGAAACTGATTTCCTATGAAATCCTGACTTACAGAAAACTGATAATATTGGACTTCTCTTAAATGATAGGGAATTGGTCAGTGGTTACTTCATATTAATCTTGGGAAATTTTCCTTATGGTTTCCCAAGACATGAGCAAGAAATGACCCGGGTCAGGTTGATCTTGTAAAATAAGCTGAATTGAGTGTTGTTTGGATGACTGGACTGTATTTGTCTGCTCAGGAGATTTTCAAAGCTGGCCCTTATTTTTATCTTAATAGACTCAGTCTAACTGAACTCTCCCCTTTCTATTCCCTGCCCATAAATACAGTCAACCCCAAACCCTCAACAGACTTGCCTATAGCTTTTCCTTAATAAACTTTTATTTTGCAAATCCTTAATAAACTCATATTGTTCGACAATTTTGAGCTTGCCTCAGTTTACCGCTTTAGGCGACAACGGACAGTTCTCACTTTGAAAGAGTTGGTGGGAATAATGCCATCTGGAAAGCACACAAGAGACCGCAGTCTTTCTTCAACAAGAAAGTCCTAAACTGTCAGCTCCTGGTATTCTTGCATGGCCAGAGTGACTCTTAGTTTCCTAAAATTAGCCTAAGAATATTCTGTATTCTGTGAGAGCAACGAATAAACAGACTCACATGCCACTTGATTTAATGTCTGCTTTGCTAACGCATCAGCCATGTTTGGCCAGCCTTGCTGTCATCACATTTTTCTTTGTGTTTATCCTTAAGCTTAGCAACCAACCAAACATTGAGTGGAATATCAATATTGAAGAGAAAAACGTATTATGAATTTACTAATTGTTCTACAGAGAGACTGAGTTTGTATGGTTTACTTTTTTGTACTTTCCCTTGTACTTATTTATGGTATTCTGAATGCATGACATTTCGGCTTTCTTTTGCTATTCACAAGTATTTAAATACTGGTAAACAATATGTCTTTAGTTACATAAGAGACTGTTATTTAAGTGTTTCTGAAAATACAATTGTAAGAACACAAGGACAATTTTATTAAAGGATCAAAAAGCAACAAATATGCCTGGGCCAGCACAGCTCACTGGTTTGAGCATTGACCTATGAACCAGGAGGTCACGATTCAATTCCCAGTCAGGACATGTGTCCAGGTTGCAGGCTTGATCCCCAGTGTGGGGTTGTAGGAGGCATCTGATCAATGATTCTCTCCCATCGTTGATGTTTCTATCTCTCTCTCCCTCTCTGAAATCAATAAAAATATATTTAAAAAAGTAACAAATATGTTAACAGGACATTTGGTTTACCTTATGGTAATGACAAAAATAAAAGCTCCGCCTCACAGGCAAATAGTTTTCTTTTTAACCAAATAGCTATAAACCCGTATTTCTTGACATAAAAATGTTTTAAGTTGAAAAAATAGTGCTGACTTTTACTGAAAGGAAGTTTTCAACAAAAGGTTCTATTTTTATGCCATTTAAAAATTATGAATGTCATATATTTATAATCACAGAATGAGTTGTTTTGTTTTCCTTTGGGAAGGTAAAACCAACCCATTTTACACATGTTAAACTGATATAATAAAAACAAGAAAGTGATCAGGTTTTATTTCAGGCATTGGATTAGACAAAGGAAAAATACTGTTTATGCATCAGCTCTGGGTCTAAATGACGCCTCTTCTACCAATGAGAGAACCTTTAGGATTGGCAGGGTCTTTCAAGATTATTTTATCTCGCCTTTTGTGGTGGGCAGTTAGGATGATGGGCTAGGTACAGGTACAGGTCACCAGGCTGTAAAGCCCCAGGTGCCTAGCAAGGGACAATCTATTGTAGGGTGGGACCTCACCCTAGGGTGACTTTTTCCTTCCCTAGCATATCGCTGGTCGTGCAGTTTGGGCCCCCTGACCTTTCCTCCCTAGAGATAACATCTATGTCTCAGTTGTATTTCAGCTCCAGGTCTAGAAAAGCAGCAAAACCGGACCAGAGACGCCCACCGTTGCCCTCAGGGCCAGCTAGCTGCATTGAATAATGACCTCCTACCCAGAGTGGGCCAATCAATCAGGGGAGACCACAACCCTGAATGGACACACTATGGAGAACTGAATATTCTACTGGAATCTTCCCCTGGGTCCTCCCCTAAAACCTGCATCCTTAAAACCCTTAGGACAGAGGACTCAGCGCCACCCAGTGTGCTCTCCCTCCCAGGAGCAACCCAGCCTTTCTATGCCCCTCCCCAAGGCAGGGTACCATTAGCTTCCTCATCCCCAAGCTCTAAGCACCCTCCTATACTATAGTTCACTTCTATAACTTGTTTCCTAAGCCCATTTCTTCTAGGAATTACTTCTTCTACCTCTGTGATTTACCAAATAAGCGTTCTCTTACAGTTTGGGTCTTGCGTCTCAATTCTTTCCTAGCCAGAACCCAAGTATAGAGGTTGCAGAACCCAGGTTCGGTCTGACCCCACCTAAAGAGCCCGGGGTCAGGGAGAGTAAGTGGCCAGGGTAAGATCCCAAGCTCTCCCGCCACCGGCCCAGGATCCCCGTTCTCCCCCCGACCCCCCCGCTTCAGTATTAGGGGGGCTGCTTTCCATGCGCCACTCCCTTTGGGAACCTCATTAAGATAATTTCCAGTTTTTTGGAAAGATGAGTGCAAAATCGCAGGGCGCCTGAGAGGTATTCCAAATCTCCTTTTCTCAACCTCATTTTCTCCCCCTTTCTTCCTCTCTCTGCGTTCCCAGCCTGCTTCTAGGGGGCGGGCGGGTGGCGGCTCCCGCTGACCCCCTCCGCGGCCTCAGATCT
>NW_006285042.1:5024946-5026835 GCF_000327345.1 Myotis davidii | reverse complement strand
CCCATGGTCTGGTCTGTGTCCAGTCGGCTCTTGGGTCTTTGAGCCTCTGACTGTGCTCTGCGCGCCCAGAACCCAGTTCATCGCCCAGGTCATCCCCCATCGCGGGCGGATTCCTCCGCTGCGGGCAGCAGGGCCCGCTCGCCCTGGTGTCCTCCCTGCGCGGGGTCCCGTCCGCCTGGGCAGCCCCGCCACTCCAGGGTTCACGCCTCATCTGCGCCTCAGTTTTGTGCTCTCATGTTCTTGCCTTCGTTCACTAAAAAATGACCCAGCCAGGGCAGCCGGCCATTTCGCTAACCTAGACTGCAACGTGCCAATTACAGTCTGGTTTTTCCCCATAGGTTTGAGTTTTTCTCTTCTTGGGTTATTTTTTATCCCACATGACAGTTGAGACATGCTCTGATTTCTTCAAATATAAAAACAATGCTGGTAGTAAAAAAAAAATCAAATAGATTCACAGGGTAAAAAACAGTTTGCTCTTCACATCTTAAACCCACTCACTGCCCGATATATGTATGTGCGGGTGTATGTATTACCTTTTAGGGTTATTTGATATAGGTGTAGCTCATTTTTGAAATGGCACCAAAATGTTCTGCATGTATCAATGTGCACTTAAGTTTTGTTTGTTTGTTTTCCTCTGTTATAAACAGTAATAGCCCACTTGAAAATCTGTGTATAGAGTTATCTTTGAGCATTTGGGAAGTGTTTCTGTAGGGGAAATTCTGAGAAATGAAACCCAAGTGCAGCCCTATTTTACATTTCAACGAAGACTGCAGAATTCTACCCTGAAAGGTTTCATCAGTTAGACCCCTGCCAGTGATGCGAATTTAGACAGCCCTTTCTTTAGATGAAATGTGTGAGGTGAAGGATTGGAGTGTGTGATACTCAATAGTTGTCTAAAGCCACTGAAATGAAGGTCTCTTTAGGAGTTTATATGACAAAGATAGGCCATTTAGACCATAATGGTGTGGAAACAGACTCAGCAAAGATGAGTATTCTGTAATATGTGATATGTTATCTTTTGCATCTTTTTTGTACCCCATGGGGATACATGGTCTGGTGGCACTTACTGTCCTTTTGTATTTTCATGCCAGAACTGAAAGTCTCCCTCTTCAGTTTCTTGCCTTTCGTTACAGTACTATCATTTTTAATAGTAGTATTGTTATGGGTTCACTCAGCGAGATAGACCACCGACTCAGAATTTAAATTTAAGAGCCTTTATTAAGCTGGCCAGCTGACTACAGTTATAGCACCCTGCAGAAGCAGAGGCTGAACTGCAGTGCTGACTGCAAGAGTTACATTTTATTATTAACTTTTGTGGAGGCCCAGAGAAAAATGTGTCTTTCAAATTCTGGGCCCCCCAATATGGGAGAAACTCTCTTTATTTATACTTTCTCCAGTCCTTTGTCTCCCAAATTTGGAATGAGACTTCCGGGCCTTCTGAGAAAGAAGGCCTGCGTGCTGGGAAGGGGCCATGAGACCATATCTCAAGGCCTGGCCTGATATCAGCACCTTCCTACCTATGTGTTTTAGGAACATACAGCACAGCATGACCCGTCTGGCCGAAGTGCCAGATATGCAGCCCAGTACAGTATGTACTTATTTTTTATAATGAAATATGATCTGATACTTTTAATAAAAATTAAAACGGTAAAAACAGAGGTCATCCAGGTCCCCCTCCTTTTCTATTTTTAGCTTTTCTGATATTCCTCCCAAAGTTTTGAATAATGTGTTTATATTGCTATTTCTTTGTTGTTGTTTTTAAATTTTTAAAATTGATTTTTTAGAAAGAGGAAGGGAGAGAAAGAGAGAAACATGGATGTGAGAGTGAAACATTGATTGGCTGCCTCCTGCATGCCCCCTACTGGGGGTCGCCCACAACTGAGGCAAGC
>NW_006285042.1:5000648-5024563 GCF_000327345.1 Myotis davidii | reverse complement strand
TTTATGTTTTTATATAATCTCTAGTGACAGCTAAAGTATACCCATAAAATCAATCACGATACTTGCTATGAAATATGAGGAATTTAGCTAAGTTCATTCTCTCCCCCTGCTGATTTTTATATTTTAAATTATATATAAATCCTATACAAACTTATAATATATAACATTTTTAAAGTTTTATGTGATTTAAATTGTGTTTTATAAGTGTTAGTATGGTGTCCTTCTGTAGATTGAGAGATTGATTCTAAGAACTGTAAGTTAAAGCATTCTAAGAACTGTAAGTTAAAGTATAAGGGAGCGGCTTTAGTATGGTGTCCTTCTGTAGATTGAGAGATTGGTTCTAAGAACTGTAAGTTAAAGCATTATGAGGAGGTATAAGGGAGCGGCTAGGGGTTAAGCCTGGGACTGACCTGTTGGCAAAGTCACTAACAAGTCCCAGCTTAGAGGGCATAGCCCACTTAGCATAATTAGGCTTGACCTTATGACACTCCCTAGATCTTATCTGGGAAGCTAGTGGGCTGTGGGAGGTGCAGCAAGTGCTGCCAAAACAAGTGAAACGCACAAGAACATTGTAACTATGGTGACCACTACCTGTTTACATCTGGCTATAAAATAAAATACAGGCTTAGCTTGCCTCTGGATCTCTCTCTGGACTCAGCCAGGCAGAGGAAGATCCACCCCAGCTTATTCTTTTTGTCTTGTCTTTATCTTTCACCGCCCTCCCTCAGGCTTGCGGAACCCTTGGCTGAGCTGGCTCGGCACAGTAGCCAGTGTTTAGGTAGGAGCACGTATTCTAGAACCAGAAGGCTGGGGTTCACTAACTAGTGGGTGACCCTGAGCAAGACACTTAGGACTAAATTGGCCAATAAATGTAAAGGACTTAGAATAGTCTGTATATTAAGTGTTGTTGTTTTTACTATTATGATAAAGAAATTTTCCAGAACCAAGTAGTTCAAATAGACTCATAGAAAAAGAAATACAATTCTGTGACACGGAAGCTGTGCCACAATAGCAAAAAATAATCTTTTTTTAACATTATAAATCATGCTCAAATTTTACCTAAAATGACACCAGAATTTGTTTTAATTCATATTTGGATGGTAATGTTCATCCACTTGTTTTAAAAATTCTAGTTAATTTTTTAAACAGGAAGCACACAGATCCTCAAAATTTTCTAGCTTGACTGCACTATTTAATATTACTTACTTTTTGAAAACATTTTTTTCCCTTAAAGAGTGGGTAATTCCTCTTCTACTTTTCACTAATATGTAGCTTCCTGAGCACAGTTATCTGGGACTTTAAAAAAAAAATTTGAACTAGTGCAGTGGTTCTCAACCTTCCAAATGCCGCAACCCTTTAATACAGTTCCTCATGTTCTGGTGACCCCCAATTTCTTTGTTACAAATTGAACATAAAGCATAGTGATTAATCACAAAAATAATATGTAATTATATATGTGTTTTCTGATGGTCTTAGGCGACCCCTGTGAAAGCATCGTTCGACCCCCAAAGGGGTCGCGACCCATAGGCTGAGAACCGCTGAACTAGTGTGTTACTTGAATTGTTTTGGATTTCACATCTTCCTCTTTCTTGTATATATTTATCATTTTGTTGGATTGTGTTTTCAAATAATTTTCAAGAAATAGTAAATGGAAGATAAAATATCTGAGTCCTCAAATACCTGAAAATGTGTTTGTTTTGCCCTCACACTTGATTGCTCATTTGGTAGGTATTCTGGTCTCAAAATAATTTTCTGTTTGATGGCTTTGCCTTTATACTTTCTAGCATCCATTATAATTGATAATTCAGATATCAAAATAAGCCCATTTCCATGTAGGCAGTCTGCTTTTCTTCTTTTGAAGCTTTTAAACTTTTCCTTACATTATTTTTTCCTTTTACTATAGGCCCAAGTTACCAGAATGTATCTGAGGGTGATGTGTGTGTGTGTGTGTGTGTGTGTGTGTATTTCTTGTTAGCTCATTTATTTTCTATTGCTGAGTAATATTCCATGGTATGAATGCACCACAGTTTGTTTATCCATTTACCTATCAAAGGACTTGGCTGTTTCCAGGTTATGAATAAAGCTGCTATAAACATTGATACGCAAGTTGTTTTTGTGGAAACACAAGTTCAGAGTGGGATAACATTTTTAAAATTCTATTCCTGACAGCTATGAATGAGAGTTCCTGCTTTTCATAGTCTTATCAACAATTGGTATTGTTTGTTTTCTTGGATGTTAATTATTCTAATAGGATGTATTGTGGTATCTTATTGTTTTCATTTGCAATTGCCTAATGATAATGTTGAACATCTTTTCATATGCTTATTTGCCATCAGTATATCTTCTTTAATATACTGATATTATATCTCAGTGTCTACTCAGATCTTTTCTCCATTTTTAAATTGGGTTTTCTTATTGCTGACTTCTAAGAATTCTTTGTATATAACTTCTTAAGAGATCTGTGATTTGCAAATACTTCCTCCCAGCCTGTGACTTTTTATTGTCTTAACAGTTTCTTTCTCGATGCAAAACTTTTAATTTTAGTGAAGTTCAGGTTATTAATTTCTACTTTCATGGATTGTGCTTTTGATTTTGAAAAAAAAAAAACACACCCCCAAATCCAAATTTTCTCCTGTGTTATTTTCTAGAAGTTTTATAGTTTTACATTAGGTCTAGAATCAGTTTTGTGTTAATATTTTATGTGTGGTGTAATGTCTGCATCTTGGGTTTTTTTTTTTTTGTATACAGACATCCAATTGTTCTAGTAACATCTATTGAAAATATAATTCTTTCTTTTTTGAATTGCCTTTATAAAAATGAGTTGACTATGTTTGCATTGTATGGGTCTATTTCTGGGTTCTCCACTGATCAGTGTGTCTATTTTCTCACCAATAGCACACTCTGCTGATTACTGTAGCTTTTTATTAATCATGAAATAATGGAAGATGATTTTTCTCCAACTTTGTTCTTCAGTATTATATTGACTCTTCTTGGTTCTTTGCCTTTTCTTATACATTTTAAAATCAGTTTGTTGCTATTTATAGCTTACTATGATTTTGATTGGGATTGCGTTGACTCTATAGATCAAGTGCACAAGAATTGACATAAATATTGAATCTTTTAATCTTTGAACATGGGTTATATATCTCTCTATTTAATTAGGTCTTTCATTAGGGTTTTGTATTTTTCCACATACAGATCCTGTATATGTTTTGTTAGATTTATACATACGTTTTTTAAAAATGTATTTTATTGATATTTTAGAGAGTGGAAAGGAGAGGGGGAGAGAGATAGAAACATCAATGAGAAACATCATTTGGCTACCTCCTGCACACCCCCTACTGGGGATCTAGCCTGAAACCCAAGCATGTGCCCTGACCAGTAATTGAACTGGTGACCACTTGGTGCATGGGATGATGCTCAACCCACTGAGAAAACCAAACCAGATTATACATAAGATTTTTTTAATGCTATTTTACATAGTATATATTTTTTAATTTTAGTTGCAAATGTCAATTGTTTATTGCTGGTATACAGGAAAGAAATTAACTTTTACCTCTACCGATTTTTGTTTGGATGCTGGACATTTTGGTTTTACATTGTTTCAAAGAGTATGGTCCCCCACCACCCCCCAGCAGTTGTTTTGTGTGGATTTGCCAGAGAGTTAATGGGAGCTGAAATGTAGATTTTGCTACTTTTAGATGACTTGTTCATGTCCCCTAGAAGCAGAAGGAGGTTCTAATTTTTGGAAAAATTAAAATATTATTGCATGATTATAGGTGAGAGAAAAGTTACAAAACTTTTTTCTAAAAGGTGGTGGAGTAAGTACAATCTTAAAAATGTGCCTTGGGGCTTCTATGGAGACAAAATAAGGTGGATAATAAGGCAAACAAGTATAACATATTCTGTGGTGTTCAGGGAAATATAAACACATATGGTAGAAATTTTATGTTTCATTAAATAAGTTTCTTTGTATAACGGTAATGCTCATGAGTGTTTGAGATTTGAGAATGAATGAGAAAAAGACTTATAAATTGGATCTGTAGAAAGCCAGAGAATGGATAACTTAATGAGCCAAGGGAAGTCTGAGGAGATTTCAGCTTTCTGGGAAAGAGACGAGTTCCTCCAGCAGGTCAGGTTTGACTAGCCAGGGCCTCTGTTACAGTAAGCTCGTTAAAGTGTTCTGTTATTCCAACACCATCAAAAAATTGAAACTTTTGTGACCTGGAAAATTTTCTCAGTTTTCTGCTCTGATGGTGGGATCCTAGGCCATGCCCAGCCTGCTCACGTTTGCGGAACAGCCAGTATACACCGGAGTGAAAAGTTTAATATTTTCAATTCCATGACCTTCATGTTTTTAAATGTTAAATCATAATGTCACATTAGCATAGTGCTTTATTCTGAATTTTAGCTAATTAAATCCTAGGGACGCAGAGGAATGGCTACTATAAAATCATTTTCTTTTTCAGTTTAGTTGCAGAAGGATCTCAACTGTTTCCAAGAGCCAAGAAAATTTTTATTGTCATTTGATCTCTTATTGTCATCATTTCTGAAAGTTTTATTTGTAGATCTTATGAACTGTTTGTACCTTTGGAAAATGTTAATGGAACATGTACAGTCATGTCTTTTGTCATAAATTACCAATATATTGACTTATTTTTTTAAATTTTAGTTTAGTTTTATTTGTTCTATCACCCTTTATACCCTCTGTGCCCTCTTCCGCCTTCATCTCCACTCCCCATTACCAATCCCTGCCAATCACCACAGTGTTGTCCATGTCCATGAGTTCTCTCTCTTTTGCCCATTTTGTCTTCAGCAGAGCTAGAATCAAAGCCATTGCCCAGAGTTTCTGCTCCATATGAAAGTGCAGTCCAGCATCTGGCTAGGTTAGCTGTGTTCCCAGCTGCAGTCCGTTGTGTGAGGGGTTTGCATCACTGTGAGCCATGGAGCTACTTAAGGCCACATGGCTGTGAAGAAGAGGCAAGTGCACAGTTCCAGTGGGGGTCATGGGGCAAGAAAGAGAACAAGAACAAGAGCAAACAAGAGAGAACAAGAGCAAGAGAGAGGGAACTTTTTGTCTGGGGATTTTTACTCTTCAAGGTTTTGCACACTTATGATGGGGTCCACCCCCTAGCCAATTCATTGTTCCCCAGGCTAGACTGACAGGCAAACATCTCCCCTGTGCCACCCCGACTTCTACTGTGTGTGTTCATGTCTCCCCATGCTCCCCCTGAAATACAATCCAATACAGGAGGTGGGAAGGAAAGGGTGTTAATCCCCTTGGAGGGACAATGTTGGGGTTCCCTGGGGGGTGAAGCTGTACCTTCCTGGTGGAACAAGCAGGCCTCTTCCAGCTGAATGTGCTCAACCATGCCTGACTCCCCCCTTTGCGTTCTTTCCTTTTATTAATATTAGTAATTGGCTAATTACGATGATAACAATAGGGCAACTCTATCCTATTGAGGAGGTTTACCTTCTGAGGAAGTGCCAAACTGTTTTGACAAATTGCATCATTTTAATTTCCCACCAACAGTGTGTGACAGCTTCAGTTTTTCCACATCCTTCATAACTCTTGTTATTGTCTGTATTTTTTATTTTTGCCAACCCAGGGGTGTGAAGTGGTATCTTGTTTTGATCTTTGTTTCCCTAATGACTGCTGATGTTGACTTTTTTTTCATGTGCTTATTGGCCATATGCTAGTCAGAAGATACACACGTGTGTGCATGTTCTTGGAGAAATGTTTATTCGCACGTGCTGCCCTTTTTTCATTGGCTTATTTGCTTCTCAGTTGTTGAGTTGTAAGAATCCATGCTTTCTAAACATCATGGACAGGTGACATTAATACAGATCATCCTTGTATGGGCAAGAGGAAACCATAGGGTAAGCAGCTGACACACCTAATTGGACTGAACGTTGCAGCTTTTACTGTGAAATGCATGAATTGGTTTTGTATAGAGCTTCACTCTTTTGGTAAACAAGGCAGTATGGTTCAATGCTGGTTTAATGGAATTAGCTTTGGCACATTTATCCTTCCTTCACCAACTCTAACATTATCAAGTTCATCTTCCTGCACACTACCATTTAGTGTGAGTGCTCTTTGCCCTCTTCCTTGAGATCACCTCTTATCTCAAGCTACCTTCCTTCTTTGGAAGACCTTCTTCAATCCTATGATGATACAGCTTTATCCCTAACCTCCTTTCCTTGGCTCCAGACTCATACCTTCTGTTGTCTATAAGACTTTTTCTTCTGGATTTCCATTAAGTACTTTAAACTTAATATATCCAAATTTCAACTTATGAACAACCTTTTTCTGTGTTCCTGATTTTTTAAAGACACCATAGCTCAGTCACTCAAGTGTATGGAAACTTGTGAACTTCTTAGGCTGGGCTGCCTGATCATGAGCCCCTGGGCAGATTTTGATTTCATAGTTCTGGGACTGGCCAGTGAATAAGAACGTTGTAATTTCCCCAGTTGCTTTTCATTTGGGAGACTACTGTAAGAGATGCTGGAGTGGAAATACTTCAGTTTTCCCTACCTCTCCTCTGCCCCCAGTCACTCCTTTTTATTTTCCTCCCTTTACTTCTGCTGTAGTTTGGTTACTTGTCATATCAGTGGACTTCTACATCATCTAACTGGGTCCCATGCCTATTCATTCCTTCTTCCACATCCAACCAGAGTTGGGGTGTGGCCTACTATTACTGTTTACCAATAGCCTCATCTTCTCTCCAGGGAAGGATTATTCTTTATTGAAGAAGTATATCTTTGTCATGTGGCTAGCTTTTGTCAGTAAAATGTGGTGGTAAATAATGTATGTCACTTCCTATTGCTTTGCCTCACTCTTTTCTCTCTGCCAGTAGATTGTTATTGATATTCAAATAGTGATTGTTTTGTCTGATGGTCTCACTATGAAGATGATGACAATGTCAAAAAGACCCCTTAGCCAATCTGCAATAAATTCTAGCATGGGCGGTAGTAAACCTTTGTTCTTCTGTGCCATGGGTAATTTGGGGTTGCTTGTTATCACAGCATGTCCCAGGACTTAAAACAATGCCTGGCATTTGGTAGGTATTCATTAAATACTTTGTAAATGAAAGAACTTGAACAATGCACTTTCCAGGTGTCTCAAACTGCAATACTCATACTCTCCATCTTCCCATCCTCAATGTGGTCCTGGGCTAGTGAATTTGTATCAGGGGATAGATGCACCATTGTCTTAAAGCAACAATTTTTCTAAAAGACTTTTGAGGGAAAGAAAACATTTTATAATTAAGATAGACGTGTATATGATATGGAATAGAACACAAATCTTACACAAATTTTAAAAAGAAAAATACACATCTTGCCCTGATCAGTTTGGCTCAGTGGATAGAGCATCAGCCTGTGGACTCAAGGGTCCCAGGTTCGATTCTGGTCAAGGGCATGTACCTTGGTTGCGGGCACATCCCCAGTCGGGATTGTGCAGGAGGCAGCTGATTGATATTTCTCTCTCATTGATATTTCTAACTCTCTATCCTCCTTTCCTCGCTGTAAAAAATCAATAAAATATATTAAAAAAATAAAAATAAAAATACACATCGTAAACATTTTCATGACAATAGAGTACTAGTATTGCTTTAAGCCACACTCCCAAGACCCCTTGGAAATGTTTGAAAAGCCTTGATAATCTTTGAGTCTGGTTTTTCCTCTTTGAAATACAATGTTTGGACAAGAGCAGAGATGTCAAATGCTTTTTCGGAGGGCTGCCTGGTGTGAGCAGCAAAGAAGTGGGAGCCAGCAGCTGTGGGCTCCAGCGCTTGCTTTGCTGCTAAATAAACATAGAACTCTTTCAAGTCATTTAAGCTATGAGAACGACAAATTCAGGGAAAGATGTATTCACACTTCTGCTGTCTGTCCTACTAAATTGTTTTCTTTAAGGAATTATATTTTTGAAAATATTTTGAAAATAATTAAGCTCTGTTACTTCAATGGAAAATTCTTGCAATCTTCAAATGAGAAGATTTTATTTATATTGTTATTCCACTGGGTGGCAGTATTTCATTGTACTCTACCATAACTTTACAGTTTGTATATAATCCCATGGAAAAAATTTAATCAACATCGCATTCTCTTCCAATCTTATCTTGCCCCTTTCCTATCCCACGCTTTCTCTATCTCCCAAAACAAATTTGGGAAAGTGTTATCATTAATTTAAAAAAGAGTTAATGACTCTTTTTTAATGACCCTTAGGGACAGTCTCCCTAAGTCTGAGCAATTTTTCCAGATTTCTGCTTCATTTGGGAAGAAGTGTTGGATAGCTTAATTTTGCTCAGATGTGAGCAAATTACTTTGCTGTAGATAATTAAAATCAGTTAAAAATCTCTACAAAAATCTTGCCTTTGACTTTTTGTGTGTGAATGCTTTAACAATTATTTTTATAATGAATTCATGTAGACATTTTTTGACTGATAATACTAGTGATGGCTGTTTTATCTTAAAGATTTAAAAGTTGTTAGGCTGAATATTTTGATGTCTATGACATGTTTGACAAGTATTTTACCATGGTCCCATATCTGTTTACTTTGTGTCAGGATTTCTTTGAGAATAAATTTCACAAATTGAGAAATGAGAAAAGTATGCTGGTAAATATTTATAAGCGATTCCTTGCTAACTCCTGTTGATATTGAGGTATCAATATAAGTGATGGCCTAGGTCTATTAGAGTAGTCTTGTCCTGTAGAGTGGAAAAAAATTAAAAATCTTTAGCGATGTAATTGATTACTTGTTTTCACTTGTAAGAAGACCACTGATGAAATTTTTAAACTGCCCTAGTCACTACCTTCTATGCAAGAAGGCAGCTGCTTTGAAAGACGTGGCTGTTGAAAAGTTGTTTATAAAACTTAATACATAGAGAAATCTTTGTTTTTAAATGGCTGACACTTGATAGAAAATATTGTTTTGTGCCAAATAAATCTTTGATGTTTTCAGGGAGGAAAAAAGAAAAAGTTGTATAAAAAAGTAGATGTCTAAATTTCAATTGGTATATTAATGAAAATTTTATATCTTTCTCTTATGCTCATAACTGTGAATTGCATTTCCTCTCTTCTAAGGTATGGAATAGTGATAAGGTGTATGCACTGTGTGTATGAGCATTAAACATTTTGGGGGGAGCGAGAATGATCTGTAGCTTTCCACGGATTCTCAAAAGGGACTTATGACTCGTAAAGTAAAAAATACAACAACAAAACACCCTGGTATTTCATCAGTCTAACATATTTTGAACTAGCTTTAAAAATTGCTTTAGATATTTAACCCCATCAAATATCAACCCTCATTTGTACAAGGGGAAACATGGAGGAATAATGTATCTGAGTTTCATAAAGGATTTTAGAAAAATTTCCCAATTTCTTTGTGCACAAATTAATAAGCAGCTGGCCAGCTAATTGGTTAGTTAGGTGGGTCCATGGCAAATTGAACAACTGAACCTAAAGTGCTCTGATTAGTAACTCAGGAAGAACGTGAGGGTGATGCAAATTGCAGGTCAAGGCGCTGTTTACGTGCTTTCCTTCTAAATCTTTTTATTAGTGATTCAGGAGGCTTGCTTATCAAATTTGCTGGTCAGACAAAACTGGTAGAGAGAGTTGTTATTTTGTTTCCGAGAAGCAGTATGCAAAATATTAAGCCCCCCAAAGATAAACCAACAAGAAGAAATTAATAAGTTGTCTTGTATTTGCACGAACAGGTTATTTTATAAAAATAGAGAACTAGAAAAATTATCTTGAGAATAATTCAGAGGGAAAATATTTTGGAGTTCCAATTAGTTTTGGTTTTAGGGAGAAGGTAGCAGAGTTTGGGCAGAGATTGGTCAGAATTTGTAGATCAGGTGAATTACTGGAAAAACCAGTGGCGTTATCTTTGGAGCCCATGAACCCATGTGAAGTAACTGTTACTGTGGCCTTGTCTTGAAACATGTAGGTCTGAACAAAGCTGTTGTTGAAAACAATTTGACCTCTTTTAGTGATTTACTTGTTTTGCAAGTCAGCGTACAGATTTGCAAGCACATTAGAAAGACTGGAAGACATGTAAGAAATTAGTAGCTAGGAGTTGTTAAGTTGTTACTGAACACCAACCATGTTTAATCCTTTAAATGGATTATCTAAGTGGATTCACTCACAACTCTGAGACAGATAGCAGTATTCGGACCCCTTTATCACACATGAGAAGAGACACAGGTTGCTTAAGTGACTCCCTCGTTACTGTTTACAAGCAGTAAATAGTGTAGATTGGGATGGAGTTCCAGTCTGAATGTTGAACCCATGCACTCAATCCCTGTAATATAGTGCCTTCCAGGAGAAGAGTATTGTGGAACCAACAGAGGAGAGTTTCAGCAGGGAGTGGTCACTACCACTAAATGCTGCAGGCAGGTAAAGAAAGATGGAAAACAAACCTGACAGGTAGGAGATGAGTTCATTTAAAGTTGTTTTTTTTTTTTTTCCTTCCAGCGGAGTGTTGAAGGCAGATGCCAGATTGCAGTGCAGAATGAAGAGTGAAGTGAGGTTGCTCAGTGAGGACAGGGCCAGTTAGAGGAAAGATAAAGTTATAAGACATGACTGAGGGGCAGAGACTGCAGGAAAACTGGAAGAGGAGAGATTTGCAGAGGTTTAAGGCTAGGAATAGAAGAGATGCTGTGTTATAGCAAAGATTGTATAGCCAAACACAATCAAGTGCTAGACAAATAATGCCTCTCTCTCCCTGGCAGTTTTTAATTTTAAAAAATCTATTAAAATGCTTTTAGTTTTACTGTTGATTTAAACAAGATAATTTACAATGAAAAATTTAGTACATTGGGTACTTTTGAATTAAATCAGGTAGAGACATGTGGTATCTAAAGAAATGTGGTTTATCTTCCACAGTGATTTGCTGGAGAAAGAGGATGTGTTCAGATGTAGCACAGTTGCCGTCAGTGACCTAATTAGCATTTGTTTCTCCCCACTTTCCCAGGCTAACAATCCTGATTTGTTTTGGTAGAGGTGGGATGAATCATTATTGCTCTAACTGGTATGGTCATCTTACTCCTTGGCTGGCAATTGGACCAAGGATGGCTATGTCATGTAGTTCTGGCTAATGAGCAGTAAGAAATCTTTTGGGTGAGGCTCCCAGGAAAGTTCAGTTCTCTCATGAAAAGGAACAGAGACTCTTCACCCTTCTCCATGGCTAGGACTGCTGACATGATGCCTAGAGGTCACCCGCTGAATGTGAGGTGACAGGCGTGACAACAAAGTCAATGTGTGAGGAATGGCAAAGCTGACATTTAGAAAGCACTTAGTACCTCACCAGTGTGCTCCCTGGCTTTGCACCTCTTGTTATGTGAGAGATAGACCTGTATTTGTTGAGTCACCGTTAGATTTTCTGTTGCTTGCAGCTAGGCATAATCCCAAGAGACGCAAAATCCTTCTTCAGCTCTTTCTCATACATGTGCAGTTTATGGCAAATTTTAAGATAATGTCCCTAATTGACCCGCTTTTATTTTTTACAGGTTATAATGTCTTATTGAAAGGGTTTAAAACTCTCTGTCTCATCAATTTCTAAACAAAATTTAATCTTTAAAAATTATATTTGACCACTGTATTCTCTCTTTCAATCAGCTGGACACATCTAGTTTCTTTCCAGTAAGTAGAGCAGTGCCTATATGCCCATCAGCTGGGTCTCTATAATGTCAATAGAATATTTCTGTCATGGAAGAAACCAAAGCATAAAGCCACCAGAGATGGATTTCACATCACAACTAGACCAGTTCAAAGGAATATTTCCTTAAACCATTTAGTCCACATTAAAAAAATCTTAATGGAAGAGAGATCTCATGCCAAAACATCAGTACTTACCATGAAACTGCCAAAATGCCTGTCTGCTGGGCTAGTCGGGATAGGATGGAGTTAAATGTATAATAATCATCAGTGGCCTTTAGGGCGCCTGGGATGAGTATGATTATTCTGATTTCTTTGCATCTAAATGTTGGACACTCTTGAGATATAGCAGCTAGGGAAGGTAACACCTTCTGCCTCTGCATTATTTGACTTGAGGTTCACAAAGACAGGTGACATGGGAGTTTTTGTCTTGAGATTCAAGGTATGACAATGAAGTAGTGAAATCTGGTTAGAGGAATTTATACAGTGAGTCTAATAACAATATAAATACTTTCTCTGTTTTTATAATGTGAGTTGGATTTGTGTTCGGGACAACAAAACACAATCAGGTTTCTAGTCAATTATGGGAGTGCTGTGGGGAGAAAAAAATGACCTGTTAATTTAACAATAATAACAGTCTAGACACTTCTATGGAATTGTTTAAGCGAGAGTAGGAGAATCAACATTAAAATTATTAGAGCAGTTAAATAAAATTTATTGAACACATGAATATAAACATCTCTCTTGGGACACAGCAAGTAAATGTATCCAGCAAATATGTTCAATTATGCAGAGCTGGAGTATTTTAATATGCTGATCTTCTTGTTAATCTCCTGAATCATGGCATAATTGGCTATCAGAGGATTTGATATTTCAAATCAGGTGGTCAAATCTTTGGCCTCACTCTCCATTATCACACTGAATGAATTATTAATAATTCAGTCTTAGTGCTTTGAGTCAAGCCTATTAAGAACAATCGAAGTTTCATATTTTCTCTAAAAATGATATAAGAAAGAGGTCTTTTATTGTATTCAATTTTAAATGGAAGCATAATTGCCTGGTAATGCCATTGTTTAGAATGCTTTTAAAGAGAATCTTCAATCTTTGAGATGCTTCCCATGAATCACTAATTAATGTAAATCTTCTTCATTAAAAAAATATCTGACTGCTTAAATCATGGTTAGATAAGTGGTAATTCTGTTCTCTGCTTTTCCAATTTATGAAATCCATTTATTTTACAGTGCTTGAATTAGAGTTTGATAAGTAAAATGGATCTCCTATGAGTCCATATTATGTGGTCACTCTACCCAGTGAAATAAACATATTTGTTCTTATTATCTGTTTCCTGCTTTGAATCATGTTCATACATTCTGTGCCTTTGTTATGTATCTATAACATACCCTGTTGTCAGTCACAGCATGTGACACAGCCCATTGTCTATCACAAACCCTTTCTCAAGTAATTCTAACTCGCACAGCAACAACCATCTCCATTTCCAGTCTTCTACATTTGTGTACACACCACAAATCTATCAGTTCTCTTTCTTAGTGAGGTGATTGCTCCTGAAAATACATTTCAGTATAATATTGTACATTTAAAATACCACTGAATATTAGCCTATTTGCAATCTTTGAATATCTTAATGTAAAAGTATTTTATCATATAATTTTAAAGTTATGTCATCATTTAGTTTAGTTTCACTTACTAATTGATTTGTGTAACCTTTGTCTAAACACCAGTGGTCCATTCATTGTTGGAATCAGGTTTTAAATTTCATTTATCTATCTAAGTTTACTACAGAACTGGATACGTAACAAGCTCTCAATAATATTTGGTTATTAACTGGATTAAATTCTGGAATATTTCACATATATGAGGGTATTAACCTGCTTGAGCTTCTATAATGAAATGCCATAGACTGGGGGACTTACATGACAGAAATTTATTTTCTCACAGTTCTTGACCAGAAAGTCCCAGATCAGAGGGGTTCTGGCACATTCCATTCCTGATGAGACCTTTCCTTTCCCTGGCTTTGCTGATGGCTGCGCTCTCCTATGTTGTCATGTGGCCTTTCCACTATATCTGCATGGAGAGAGATCTCTGTGGTGCCTTCCCATTCTTATAAGGACACTGGTACCTTATGGGGCCCACTATTGTGATCTCACTTAATCTTAATTATCTAAGGCCCTATCTCCAAATACAGTTCTAGAATGCTTTTCTTCTCAATTAATATTGTTTTCTTTGTGACTCACACTATTTCCTTGTTTCCATTGCCATTGCGTTCAGATGCATCATAAATTCATTTTTCCTACTTCAGACCTCTGGTCTGAGTGTCAGATCATTGTCTCCAACTCTCTACTTGACATCCCCTTTAGGATACCTAAACAGCACTCCAAGCCCAGGGTGCCAAGCCAGACCAGTGAGATCCCTTCCAACCTCTCCTAGGTATTGAGTTATATATGCTAGAAGTGCATTGATTCCCTTTCTCCTTCTCCTCCCATGTCTAATGAACCACCAAGCTGTGTGGCTTTTTCCTCCTGAATCTTCCCACTCCTTTCCATTTCTACCTCCAGGCTTTCATCATCTCCTACCATGGATTTTCTGCTTCTAGGCTTAGCGTGCTGAAACCAGTGTTTTGCTCTGAAACCAGAGAGCTTTTCATAATACTAATTTTTTCATGTCACCTGCCTGCTTAAAATATATTAATTGTTTAATTGCTTTTATGGTAAGTACGTAAATCCTTAACGTGACTTAGTGCCCAGTGCCTGTCATGTAGTTGGCACTCAAATACTTGTGGAAGAATGTGTAAATGGACTTGTGTAGGCTACAGTATTTGCTTTAAAAATAGTATTGCCACATACATATATATCTGTATGTATCTTCCTTTTGTTCATATTTCTTTTAGATATATTTCTAGAAGTGAGATTGCTGGTATAGTTTGATTTTCATCTATTCAATATCCAGGTTGATAGGGCAGTTGGTATAGTACCTTGCAGCTCTCAAGAGCAAAAGAGGCATCTCATCCAGAAAGATCAGTGATGATTTATTAATGAAGCCATCCTTACCTTCTATTTGATGGAAGGGAATTATATCCTTAAAGAGTTGCCTAATGACTTAAGGAATTTTTTTGAGATTTTATGCCAATTAGCTTTAGATTAAATATTTTATAAGAGCAAGGAGCAAATGAGTCAAAATGTTATAGACATAACAAATGTGACTTACTCCTATTTTTATTTTGCTTATGTTTTAGTTAATGACAAATTATGGAAATTAGATAATTTAAGGAAAGGAATAACTTGAAATGGGATGGTGACATAAAGCGCTAAGAAAAATGTATGATTTATAACTTTCATAGAAGTGATCTGTTACTAGTGTTCTTGATACTGTGTAGATGGTGTTTCAGGGACATAGTCTTCCTTCTCTGCCTCTTTTGCTCCACTCCCTGGCAGGAGGATGGTGTGTGTGGTGCTTGTGAGGTAGGCAGAAAACTGCATGAAGCTCTCAGGTATTGGAAAGGTGGGGACTAGGGGCATCAGGTTACCAATGGCTCTGCGCTTACTAGTTCTGTGACCTTGGACAAGCCAGTTAATCTCTGTGAAACTTACTTTCCCCATCTGAAAATGATACTAACCACTGACTTACATGCTACCTAGATTGGATGTGATCATTTGTTTTATTATCTATTAATGCATTTATTTATCTTTTAAAATTCGTTATTGTTTAAAGTATTGCATATGTCTCTTTTTTCCTCCATTGACCTCTCCCCAGCCATTCCCACCCCCCATCACATGCCATCACCCCTCTACTATCTGTGTCCATAGGTTATGCTTGTATGCATGTATACAAGTCCTTTGGTCCCCTCCCTCCCCTGCCTTCCCTCTGAGGTGTGAAGGTATGTTTGATGCTTCTGTGTCTCTGGATCTATTTTTTTTCATCAGTTTATGTTGTTCATTATATTCCACAAATGAGTGAGATCATATGATATTTATCTTTCTCTGACTGACCTGGAAAGCATTATGCTAAGTGAAATGATGTATTTATTTTTAGAATTTGTTTATTTTTTGAGCTGATACTAAAACACTATATTACCGATTCTAATCATGAATTTGTATACCAAAACATTAAAAGCATGTACAACAGAGACGTTAATGGCTTTAAGAACCCTTTTCAGCAGCTTATCAGGCTGCAGAATAATTTGCAGGAGGCTCTTAAGGCAATGAGAGTACCAAGAAATTCTAAAAGAGTTAATACGCTCAAAGGAAATACAGAACTCTATGACATTCATCACTAGCTTCTTACAAATTTCTCCTATTTTCTCTCTTGCTCTACTGTATGTTTTAATACTGAAATGTGTAGATCATGTAGCTTTATATTTGTTATCTTAGTATTAATTTTGTGTCAGCTGCTTTGTGACTGTTTAAGCAGAACTTTGCTAGAATTGTTCTGTCCGTCCTTTCTTGTTCCAGGCAATGGGCCACACCATGACCGTTGCTGTACTTACGATGAAAACAACGTCGTGGATGGTGTTTATCATCTTCCAATTGGACACTGGATTGAGGCCACCGGGCACACCAATGAGATGAAGCACACAACAGACTTCTATTTTAATATTGCAGGCCACCAAGCCATGCATTATTCAAGGTAAAAATAGTGCCATGTTTATAAGCATAGAAGTAGGGCAAGAGGTAGCATTAGGACAATGGAAATATTTACAGCATTTGAAACTGCAGCGTCTCCCTTCAAAGGGGTACATAGGCCTGCAATTCTTTGAGGGGATGGATTACAGTGAATCACTGTGTGAGCTTTTCTGGTTCTAGATGTGAAGGATCCTTTTCATAGAAGTTTTTCATTAAGTTCATACCCTAGTGTCAACATATTTTGACCAGAGAGTAGTTCAACAATCTTTGTACTTAGATAGTGGATTAAAAATAAAAACTGGATAAAAATACCCTTGACCACTATTTATATCTTTTATGCTACCAAACAACAGGGAAACAAAAAAATGGGAGTCTTCTTATAAAACCTTATTCAAATAAACATGGGTGAAAATTTAGACATAAAACTAGATTGGATATGATAATTTGTTCTATTATTCATTAACATATTCACTTTTATATATTTGTTTAGTTATTATACCTGCAATATTTGCCCTATTAAAAATTTAAACACAAGAGGGTACTAAATCACAAGTAAGGTTTACAACATTTTCTTTTTCTTTTTTTTTTGGTGCCCTTGACCGGAATCGAACCCGGTACCCTTCAGTCCGCAGGCCAAAGCTCTATCCACTGAGCCAAACCAGTCAGGGCACAACATTTTCTTTATTCCCACTCATCATAAATAACTATATTTAACCATTTATGATTAGTTTTTCTGGAGGTTTAAATCCAAGTCTTAAATAATGTTTATATACTTTATTTGTTAATGTATCAATTTAAAAATTTCTGCCTAGCCAACATGGCTCAATTTGGGTGTTGGCCTATGAACCAGGAGGTCATGGTTTGATTCTTGGTCAGGGCATATGCCCAGGTTGTGGGCTCAATTCCAAGTGTGGGGCATGCAGGAGGCAGCCAATCAGTGATTCTCTCTCATCATTGATGTTTCTATCTCTCTCCTTCTCCCTTCCTCTCTGAAATCAATAAAAATATATTTGAAAAAAATTGCTATTGATTCCCTCTATGACTTGAGACAAATGTAGATCTTTTTTATTTATTTATTTATTTTTTGAGACAAATGTAGATCTTATATACTTGTTCTTTCTCCCTATTTCCAATCCCTATTAGACTCATTTAAAAAATTCTTTTGTTATTTAAGTTCATACAAATTCTGTTTCTTGAGCCATAAATTTATGATAGTGCCTCTTGAGTTTCTACTGTGTAATATCAGAAATGTATTGCCCCTCTATTTCCGTCCACAGCTACTTTGGCCTGTTCAGTTCTGGTTTTCATTAGTTTTACATTTTCAAGGTTTTACATTTCATTTAGATAAAATTTACATTTCATTTAGATAATAGAAGTAAGTATGTAATACTTTGATAATTTCGAGTTTCAAACCAGTATCCAACATATAAAATACTACGTATATATTATTTACAGTAGAACATGGAGGGCTTGTACCATAGACAAAGAGATGCATTCCCATTTTCTTAAAAATTGTATTGCTTTTGAGTGTGAGAGAGAATTAATGCTAACAGAGCTATGAGGGATAGGAGAGAGGGAGAATACAACTTCATTATAGTGTTAGGGAATCGGTAATCTTCTTGGACACACCTTTCTTGCAAATTCATGCTAGATCTTGGTCTTGCAGATGAATAGGAGGCAAAGCATGAGGAAGACAGTAGTTAAGCATGACTCATGGTTTTATGGCCTGAGTAACTGGATTAATGGTGTTGCTGTTTCCTGAGATGGGGAACATTAGGAGATGAACAATCTAGAATAGAGGTTGAGAGAAAAATTCTATTTTAGACAGATTACCTTTGAAATGTATGTTAGATTGCAGGAGGGAAATCACTTTGATGTGTGAAGCTTTGGGGAGAGGTTAGAAATGGAGAGAGAAAATAGATGACGTTCAAAGTGATGAGACTAGATGAGATCATTTAGTATTTGAGTGTGGTATAGAAGAGAAGTAGTGAAAATAGGCTTTTGAGTCCACACAATTTAGAGATCAAGGAGAAGAGGAGGATCCAGAGAAGAGAATGAGAAGGAGCACCTGTTGAGATGTTCAGATTTATTTATTTTATTTTTTTAAAATATATTTTATTGGTTTTTTACAGAGAGGAAGGGAGAGAGATAGTCAGAAACATCGATGAGAGAGAAACATCGACCAGCTGCCTCCTGCACATCTCCAACTGGAGATGTGTCCGCAACCCAGGCACATGCCCCTGACTGGAATCGAACCTGGGACCCCTCAGTCCGCAGGCCGACGCTCTATCCACTGAGCTAAACCGGCTTCGGTGAGATGTTCAGATTTAATGAGAATGTGTTTACGACTTGTTTTTCATTTATCCTGAACCACATTTGCCGAACCCTTTTATCTGAAAAGTCATGTCTTAGGTCAGGGGTGGGCAACCTTTTTGTGAGTGCGTGCCAAAACCAGCAAAATCTCTGACTCAAAATTCTTGAGTGTGCCAACCCTAATTTTTTGAGAACGTGTTAACGCTTACTTGATATCTCTTAAGGTGTACGTATGTGAAGAACCTTGAAGAAATAATAAAATTCATTCGAGCGACAAAAACACAGTATATGATGATGAAAAAGACATTTATTTTTTAATGTATACATGTACACTGATAGTCCGACAGAAAACTTTATGACTCCGTTTGATATTATCAGTGGGACTTTTGCTGTTGCATCACTGATGACAGAGATTTTACATCAGGTTTATATTTCGTGACCTTCAGAGATATGCACGAGCTACTACTTTAATCCGTCAGGCTACTTCTATTACAATACTTAACAAAATTCATCTCTGAGAACAAAGATTCACAATTGTAAATGGAAGATTATCAGAGAGGGTTTCGCGTGCCTGCAAAAGTTACTGGCGTGCCATGTTTGGCACACGTGCCAGGGGTTGCCCACCCCTGTCCTAAGCTCTAGGGCAGCAGTCCGCGAGGTCTGAAAGGTTGGCTCCCGTTGCTCTAGGGGTTTTCTTCTGTTTAGTTAGTTTTTCCTTTTATTGTCTTTATTCTGTCAATAAACACACTCCTGAGATGGATGTTGGATTTTATGGATTTACATCTCATTCTAGAATTTTTAAAAATGATTTTCACTTTCTGATTTTATTGCTTTACATTTTGGGGTCACTTTATTCCTCCCCATTTTGCACAAGGAAATATAAAGATTTGGCTCTTTTTTTTCTTTCCCTCCTCCCCCAAACCACAGTTACATCCCTTCTATTATTCAATCCTCCTAATTTAGTTATGGCACAATTTTGAGAAGATCAGTATTTCACATGTTTATTGGTATTCCAGTGTAAATGCTATTTAACACCCTAAGCTGTTCACAAATGTCTAAATCTTTCTGTTTGGAACTCCTATTATTCAGATATTGGAACCTGGCCTGGGTGTTTTTTTTTTCTTTTTGTTAATCCTCACCCAAAGATACTTTTCCATTGATTTTTAGGGAGAGTGGAAGAGAGAGGGAAAGACAGAGAGAAACATCGATGTGCAAGAAACACATCAATTGGTTGCCTCCTGCTCAAGCCATGACCAGGACCTGGGCCGGGGAGGAGCCTGCAACCGAGATATGTGCCCTTGACTAGAATCGAACCTGGGACCCTTTGGTCCACAGGCCAACACTCTATCCACTGAGCCAAACTGGCTGGGGCTGGCCTGGGTGTTTTATATTTTGCATATCTTTGTCTATTTTTTTCTAGCAGATTTCTCAACTTTAGCATCCAGCTCTGCTATTTAGTTTTTTACTTCTGATAGCATTCTTTATATTCTAAGAGCTCATTTAATTCTCTGAGTGTCCCCCAGTCCAGAGACTTGTTTACCCTTCCCTAGAATATAAACCTCTAGTTTTTGTCAGGACTGGAGAGGGAACATTTCCCGGTGGAGGAGAGTGGGAAAATGATTCTGAGGGCTGGCTGCTTCTTAAAAAAAACTTTCAACCAGTTCTATTCCTTTCACCTTAATCCAGAAGTACCTGGTGATACCAGTTTCTGAGCCTGTTGGGGGTTCTGTAGTGTAATTCCAGTCCATTGTCAGCTTTCTTTGCTACTGGCCTTAGGATTTAGTTTTTCTCTGTCTGCTAAATTATTCAGCAATCAACCAGTTGCTTTACAGCTTCCACAATTTTGATGTTGTCATCTTTTTTTCTGTCCTGTCTTGTGGTTTTTATGTGCATAATTTGTTTTTTAAAATCACTCTATTCTTGCTTGAAAGGAATTTAGTGAAGTCAATAGACATGTGAAATCAATTTGTTTACAATAAAAGTGAAATAAAGTATTTAAAGTGCCTAACATAAAACTTGGTCATAGTAGCTCAGTAAATTTAAGTCCATTCTTCATTTCCCGTATTTAGAGTGTATTCTGTTCCTCTGATAACAGGTAAGATTCTACCATGCTAGCATGAGATTTTAAAAATCAAATTGCACTTCCATATTTAGGCTGGCGAGGGAAAGTTTGTACTTGGTACCAAACTACATCTTCCTCTTCAATGGATTTTTCTTTATGCAAAAGAATGAATGTCTGCCTTAATGAATTAAACGAGACTTTCGTGGAAAGGGACTGTAATTTTTGTATCTTGAAAAGACTTATTGCCTATTACGCTCATTTCAAGAGACAAATTAGACTTTATAAGCATCACACTTTATACTGTTTACAAATGTGAAAGCTTTGAAAATGTATTATAAAAACACTAGAGGCCCGGTGCATGAAATTCGTGCATGGGGGGTGTGTGTCCCTCAGCCCAGCCTGCACCCTCTCTATCTGGGACCCCTTGAGGGATGTTCAATTGCCTGTTTAGGCCCAATCCTACTGGGACCTCCGTTGGACATCCGTCTCAAAATCCAGAACTGCTGGCTCCCAACCGTTCACCTGCCTGCCTGCCTGATTGCCCCTAACCGCCTCTGCCTACCACCTAACCACTACTATAACCACTGCCATGCAAGCCTGATCAATGCCTAACTGCTCCCCTCGGCCCGATTGCCCCTAACCGTCCTCCCCTGCAGGCCTTGTCCCTCGCAACTGCCCTCCCTTACAGTCCTGGTCGCCCCCAACTGCCCTCCTCTGCTAGCCCGGTCACCCCTAACTGCCCTTCCCTGCAGGCCTGATCACCCCCAACTGCCCTCCCTTGCAGGCCTGGTCCCTCCCAACGGCCCTCCCCTGCCGGCCATCTTGTGGTGGCCATCTTTGCCCACATGTGGGTGGCCATCTTGTGTGTTGGAGTGATGGTCAGTTTGCATATTCTCTTTATTAGATAGGATGCTTAAACTTTGCATCTGCTTTGTTTTATAAAGAAAAGGTATACAGTAGTTTGCAACACTCAAAGTATTTTAAACACTAGAGCAATAATTTTTCACACTTTAAAATACTGTTTTATTTAGCACATTTTCCAACATGAATGAAATTAATCATTTGGAGAGTAAATGAGGACCTTGGGTGCCAGCCAGCTCTCTCATTTACTGCTGGGTAACCTTGGGACAAACCTGTAATAGTTCTAGATTTCACTTTCCTGATTTGCTGGTTGAACTAAATGATTTCTAAAGGCAGTTCTGGAAATAATCAGGGATTAAAACTAATTTAAAAATCGAAGGCTTGTGTGATATTTTGCCACTATGTCATATATAGGCCTAACAGCAACTGTACTTCATGTCAGCGTCTCTGGTTTCAGTTCTAGGGAACAAATGCCTGCAATATAGTGATGTCTCTAGATGGAACTTTCCCTCCTTTTTTTTTTGTAGCCCTGGACTACGTTCAGCTCAACTTTACAGAAGCTGTATTTGGAAATACATATATTATAGCCAAATATACAAATAATCTTTAATGAGTATGTGTTTGCTTCTCATATAATGATATTTTTATATTGCTCATATTTATAAACAAGAAATCTCTTTTAGAGTAAATAGAGAATAGCCATAAAATTTTGTGTGCAACTTACTTCATTGCATTTCCTATTACTATAGCTCACAGTCAGGACATTATTCACCAAAGGAAGAATCTACTTTCAAATGGTAATTACATCTGATTGAATGATTTGAAGTTTTACTAAACATTAAAACCAAGATTATAATTGTTCATGCTCATCTAGGAAAGGAAAACAACACAGTCCTTCTTTTTTGAGTTCTGATTGACCAACGATTTTTACTGAATATTACCTGAGATTCCTTGAAGTTTCCTTCCCTATATAAATAATGCTGTTCATATTTGATAAGATCAGGGTAATTGGTGGATATTCTCTTTTTCTTATGATTAAAATGTTATATGAAACATTTAAATATATTAGAGTTTATATGTAATTATATTGAGTTGTTTTATTTTTAACATCATATAAAAATATTGGTGATAGATATTAGAATCCTAACAGTAATATGGGCTAATGAAAACATACTCTTTAATTCTTATTTCTTAGGAGTCATTGAAAACATATCTGCTAAAGTGCATGGGGAAGAGTTTTAGCTGACAGTGCTGTTGTGGAATCAGTACAGATAAAAAGGAAATAGCTGGATTTTGTGTTATCTTGTATATTAACAACAGTAAGAATACAGAGGAGGTTAAGGTCTGAATGACATATATAGATTGGGTAACTAATGGAACATAAATATACTGACTCATGAATTTTAATTTTTACAAGACTCTTCCAATTCCAATATTACAGTGGCCATGGCAACCAAAGATGAGTTATTTTCACATATTAAATGAATACAGAAGACAGACAGACTATTTTTGACAAGCTGAGACCGGCTTTTTCTGCAGTTTTCTGTGTCACTTCAGCAAGAGCATAAGGAAGTCTACGTAACACACTAAAATGGAGTCTTAGTAGGTTAGAAATGATAGGCCATGTTTTTCTAGTCACTGTGGTGGGAGGTCCACTTCAGGAAGACCAGGGGATCTACTTAGTACATTAGAGTCAGTGGATACATTCGGGAATGCTTCTGTCTTGTTTTCAGAGGGTTGGTATATTTATATCACTTTGTCAGTCATTGATTGTGACCATGTAAGTTGGCTTAAAAGAACTGACTTCTTAGAACATAGCCTCATCTTTGGCTGAACTAACTGGAAGGATTATGAAACCCATGGGGGATGGATCAGTTAGGAAACAGTAATTAAAATACATATATTTCTTGCTATACATGAGAATCACTTTTGCTGTTGGCTATTTCTATATCATAAAGGCCCTATTTTGACTTCGCTGTTCACAGAATTGTTTTGGAAAAGCAAGATATTTATTTTCATGCTTTGATGACTTGTAAAATGCCTTTCCTATTTTTCTTTTTCTAAGTCCTTTTTAATTTTTCTCCCTGAATGTCATGTAAACTTTTGTTCCTGATAAGTGAGTCAGTATTTGTGAAAATATTAGCTTAATTGATTAGCATATATAAACATTACTCTGAAAAACACTGGTTATTTCAAAACACACAGAGAAACATATACACAGAACACACACACACGTGCACACACACACATCTACACTAATAAAAGACAAAGATGCTAATTGACTGTACCTTCGCTATGCCCCAAGCCATGCCCACCAGCCAATCAGAGTGACACTATGCAAATTAACCCAATCAAGATGGTGGCTGGGAGCCATGGAGCTGGA
>NW_006285042.1:4997409-5000263 GCF_000327345.1 Myotis davidii | reverse complement strand
CCCCCCCCCCCGGGCAGCCCGGCCCCCCCAGCAGGACTCCCACCCTGATCTGGGACACCTTTCAGGGAAAACCAGCTGGCCCCCACCCATGCACCAGGCCCCTATCTTATATAATAAAAGGGTAATATGCAAATTGACCCTAACAGCAGAATGACTGGGAATGACTGGTCACTATGACACACAATGACCACCAGGGGGCAGATGCTCAATGCAGGAGCTTCCCCCTGGTGGTCAGTGTGCTCCCAAGGGGGAGCTCTGCTCAGCCACAAGCCAGGCTGACGTCTGCCAGTACAGCGGTGGTGGTGGGAGCCTCTTCTGCTTCCTCAGCAGTGCTAAGGATGTCCTACTGCAGCTTAGGCCTGTTTCCCGCTGGCAAGTGGACATCCCCGAAGGGCTCCCGGGCTGCCAGAGGGATGTCTGACTGCCAGCTTAGGCCCAATCCCCTGGGGAGCGGGCCTAAGCCAGCAGGTGATCATCCCCCGAGGGGTCCCAGACTGTGAGAGGGCACAGGCCGGGCTGAGGGACCCCCTGAGTGCACAAATTTTTGTCCACCGGGCCTCTAGTACATACATATATACACACGGACAACATCTACACATACAGCCCCTTCATTTTCTTTTCTTCATTTTATAATAAAGGGATTGTATTTCACCCACAGGCCACATGATCTGTTTGTTTAACAGAGGGCTAGGCCAGGACTCTAGGGTCTGGGCTAAGGAAAACAGTGAGTTGATTTTAGATGTTGTACAATGATTATACTGGTTAAGTGAAACCATAATATTGCTTTATAACCCTCAGCTACTTCTGACTATTAGAGAAGAGGAATCTTACATGCACAGAATTCTCTCATATTATAGAGAAGCAAAATGGGAAGCAAAGCTACCAAGATACTGCCATCCCCAATTCTCCATGTGCCTCTATTTTTTCCTCAAAGACAGGCATCCATTTTTTTGTACCACAGACTTCTACCATCAACTTCTGATCAAAACACACAGCTGGACACAAATAAATGACAAAAAGAATCCTACCTATTTTTACTAATAAAAGTTTCAAGTTTGTATAGTTTATGTAAGTCTAGAGAGGTTGAGTTAATTATAAGAAGAACCAGAAACCGTTTTTTCCCCTCTCCTATCACTTTCATGCCATTTTTTGAAAAGTGATATTTATTCAGGCTTTTGCCTTGTAGTTTAATGTGCCTTGTTATTCCTCCCATCTCGTAATCTTGAACGATTGTATTGACTGTTTGTCTCACTTCCCCTTTCCCTAGATTGCAGGTCCTGTCCAAACACCGTTTTCTTCCGAAAGACTCCCGTTTGGCTGTTTAGCTTTTCTGAGATAATTATTATTAATCTTCTTAATTTAGCTGCTGACATTTCCATGGCTACGCCCTCCTCTCAGACATGGTTATTGCATTTGTCATTATGAACAGGCATATTGGTGTTAGAGAAAGGCGTTTTATGAAAGGATCTTTCAGTACAAACCATGTTATGTTTTTTTTTTCTACTGCTGCTCCAGCTTAGCTGTATCAGGTGTGATTCCTCATTGTGGAAACTTAATATATAAAGTCCTAAAGCTCAAAGCTCAAAGAGACATATTTGCATTAAGTTGGAAGTCACCAGGGAATTTATTTAAATGGTGACTTCCCCAAGCATTTGAGTTGATTTCAGCCTTTTTATTTTTGTCTAGTTTTAGGAGGGAAGACAAACCTAAAGCTAAAATTAGTGATCAATCAAGATTGAAAAATAAATATCTCAAAATGATAAATTGACGAGAACATGGTCAATTTGCTACACAAATAGTAGGTATATGTAAATTACCAGGAACCATTTTGTTGTTCACAGTGAAATATGTCTGTATCTATAAAGCTACTTGTATGTTTACAGTTGGTGCTTAGCCAGAACCTAGAAAAGTTAGAAAGGAAGGAAAAAGGAGGAAAGACAGAAGAAAGTGGGAAGGATGAAGGAACATAGACTTACTTCTTTTATAGACTTGGCTAGTTTTTGTTCAGCTGTTCTGTGATAGCAGGAGGTAACATGGATTATTTTTTTAATCCTTTTTCCTTCTGAGCCTGCTCTGCCCCCTGAAATTTCCGTCTGAACAACCTCCTGTTTCTGATGTTACCAGAGATGTGAAATAGGGCCTCTTGTGCATCTCATTGTTTGTAGGTGATGCTTTTATAACTTCAGATCTTTTTGAAGGAAACAAAGCCCAGGGATGCAGTGAAAGTGAAAGAACCATTCTGAGAGCTCAGCAATGCATTGGTCAATGGTCCTCTGCTAGAATAATGGCTATTGACAGTTGATGGGGTTTTGAAAGTTATCCTTTAAGTCAGGGTATTTAAACCAGATATTGTTACTTTAGTCAAGGTGGAGTAAAAAAGATGATAAAAATGG
This sequence comes from Myotis davidii, assembly GCF_000327345.1. NCBI lineage: Eukaryota > Metazoa > Chordata > Mammalia > Chiroptera > Vespertilionidae > Myotis > Myotis davidii. Next base: position 4,997,870 of record NW_006285042.1, on the reverse strand, counting down.
CATCAGAGATACTGGAAATATGTGTAATTAATTGAATATAGAAATGGATTTGAACATTAGCACATCAAGTATCAGAATACCTTTTTCATAAGATCATTTAATATTTTCTACTTGAAAAAACAAATTAAGAAACAGAATTTGGAAGTACTTTTAAAATTTCTCAACCTAAATAATAATGAAATTATATGATACATATTTTTTTTATATGGTATATATTTATATGACAAAAGTGTTCTTCACTTTGTGAAAGGATTTAGACAAGTGGACATTCCCAGGTTAAAGCTGAGAGGCAGGATCTCTTCCCTGCCTGAGGAATCCTATCTAATAAAAGAGAAATATGGTAATTAGCGTACAACTGCCACCCTTCCCATTCGCTGATCAGGGCGATATGCAAATCAACTGCCAGCCAAGATGGCGGCCGGCAGCCAGGCAGCTTAAACTGAACATGAGGCTTGCTTGCT
>NW_006285042.1:4988531-4997246 GCF_000327345.1 Myotis davidii | reverse complement strand
TCCCAGGTTCGATTCCGGTCAAGGGCATGTACCTTGTGTGCGGGCACATCCCCCCAGTGGGGACCGTGCAGGAGGCATCTGATTGGTGTTTCTCTCTCATCAATGTTTTTAACTCTCTCCCTTCCTCTCTGTAAAAAATCAATAAAATATATTTAAAAAAAACACAAAAAAACCTAACACTGACCGGCTACGGTTTGGCTTAGTGGATGGCGCATCGGCCTGAAGACCCAAGGGTCCTGGGTTTAATTCCAGTCAAGAGCACAACACCTTCATTGGGTTGCAGGCTCCTCCAGGCCCAGGCCCTGGTCAGGGTGTGTGCAGAAGGCAACTAACCCATGTAGCTTCACATTGATATTTCTCTCTTCCTAAAAACCAATGAAAAAATATCCTTGGGTGAGGAAATAAATAAATGACATTGGTTATGTTTTTATTTATAAAGTTGTACAACACATCTCCATTGGTGATTTGATCAAAATTCTTCACATTTAGAGTCTAAACTTTCCTTGGTTGAATTTGGCGATTTTAACTTCTGATTGCATTGCCTGGCCAATGCTAACCTTCCATACACTCAATAACCTTTTATTTTCAAGTGGCATCATTTTAGAAGTCATTTTATGCAATATTTGAGATCTGGTAAAATTCCATCCAGGCAATTAGACAGCAGACAGACAATGACTAAGTCACCCTCCGCCTGCTGGCTGGCATGTTCCTTCCGCATCAATGGTGGGGCACATCCTGATTCCAGAAACGTTAAGATGTGTGTGGGGCCAGTGCATCAGAACTAGTTATGATCATAGTTACCTTTTCCTGTGAGTCAGGCATTGAGCTAAGCAGAACAGAGGTATGGGGTGGGGCAAGTGACATCAACACTCTTGTTCTCAATTGTCATATCTATAAATGGCAATAATAGCTTCATAAAGTAGTTGGGAAGACTTAATAAGAACTTTTAGACGAGTGTTGGCATATAACAATTATCCAATAAATATCAGGTATTAGTATTTTGTTTCATTATTACAACTACCCTTTAAGGTCAATATGATGACCCTACTTTATGGTTTAGGACACTAAGCTTAAGGAAAAGAAGTGGTCACTCATCTAGGAAGGAGGTGGTGGATCTGGGACTCCAAGCCAAGTTTATGTTTGTTTGTTTTTATTGATTTTAGAGAGAGGGAGAGAGAGGGCCTCTAGTCCTATATAATAAAAGCCTAATATGCTGTGTCTGGTTGTCAGGTCGTCCGTTCAACCAATCAAAGTGCAATATGTTAATGATATGCTAAGGCTGCTTAACCACTTGCTATGACATGCACTGACCACCAGGGGGCAGATAGTAGACCAGTCGACCAGTCACTATGATGTGCACTAACCCCCAGAGGGCAGATGCTCCAATCCATAGGTTAACTTGCTGCTGGGTTTTGGCCGGATTGGACTGAGGGAGATGGGCTGTACATGCCCTGGAGCCCTCCTGCAGTCCCTCCCTGCCTGGCCAACCTTCTGTGTTCCTCCCTGGCCCCGATCGTGCACCAGTGGGGTCCCTCGGCCTGGCCTGCGCCCTCTTGCAATCTGGGACCCCTCAGGGGATGTCGGAGAGCAGTTTCAACCTGATCCCACAGGCCAGGCACAGGGACCCCACTGGTGCACAAATTCATGCACTGGGCCTCTAGTATAATAATAATATCTGTCCTGGCTACTACCACTATGACAAGGAAAAATTAAAAATAGGAAAAAAAACCCACCCAAAACTGTGGACGGTAAGTAATCAGCTAATTTATATTTCAAAGATGAGTAATGAGCAAGTTTAAACCTGGAAATTCATGAACTACAGGTGATGCAATAGTATGTATATAACTTTTACCTACAAATGCACCTTTTTAGGTTTTGCCCTTATTCTTGCCACCTCTCCTATTTTTCTACCTTTTTCCTATACTTACAGACTATTTCTCTTGGTGGCCCCCACCCCACTTTGTTTTACTGTTTTCCACTATGCCTCTGTTTCCCTGGCTATTGTTTAATCTCCTTCTGGATTTTCCTGTCCCCCTTTCTCTACCTTAGTGTCCTCCCTCCCCCCTTTATTTTCTGCTTGATACTTTATTAACTGGCCACAATATGAGATTCAAGTATAAATATTTTGTACTTTCTGTTCTTTTTTTTTTTTCCCTCCCTCCCCTACTTTCTGTTCTTAATGTGATAATCAGGTGAGTTTGGTCTGTGATCATTCCATTCATTGATTCATTCCTTCATTAAACTTTTTTATCCTCACCGAGGATATGATTTTATTGATTTATTTTTAGAGAGAGAGAGGAGACAGGAAGGGAGGGAGAGAGAGAGAGATGAGAGAGAAACATCGATTGGTTGCCTCCCATACATGCCCCAACAGGGGATTAAACCCACAACCTTTTTTTTTTTTTGGTGTACAGAAGATGCTCCACTCAATTTAGCCACACGGCCAGGGCAGATTGATTTTAATGTCGGTAACTCAGTAGCCAGTTATCAAACTACTCGAGGCCTGGTGCATGGATTCGTGCACATTGAAAAGAAATTAATTAGAAGGTGGCCGGCAGGGCAGGACTGGGTCAGACGGGCCGGACATGCCCTGGAGCCAACTTCCCGCGGTTTTTCCCTGGCTGACCACATCTGGGGTGGCACTGGGGTTTGAAGGGCATCTGCGGAATGAGTGGGGTCCCTCCGGCAGGTGGGGTCCCTCAGCCTGGCCTGTGGGGATTGAGCCGAAACCAGCTCTCCAACATCCCCGGAGGAGTCCCAGAGTGCGAGAGGGCACTCTGCAAAGTTGTTGTTGCTTGACAGCTCCTGTGTTGAGCGTTTGCCCCCTGGTGGTCAGTGCGCGTCATTTCTACCAGCTGGTCGGATGGTCGCTTAGTCTTTTCTATCTATCTATCTATCTATCTATCTATCTATCTATCTATCTGTATATGTATATGTATACATATTCCAAATATTTCACTTATTTCAGTGTTAAACTTTAAGTAACCAGGAAGTGATCTCAGTTAACAGACTTCTCATACCTTCCATTGCTGGGGAAACAAAGAAGTGAGTTAGAATCTAGGTCAGGTTGTAATAACCTTGACAGACTTTGTAAAGCTCTGCAGGCATCTTTGAATTTCTGTTGGAGTCCCAAGTATGGTAAATCAAAACCACTTTCGCATTTCATACAATCAAGAAAATTTTCAGTAGCATAAAAAGTGAAATGATTATTTTTTGGTTTCTGCTTCCTAGTCCTGAAATAATTTTCTACTGTCTGTGCTTTTAAACAGTCTTAGACTTTCATAGCCTGTGCAGAAAATGATAAAATTAACACTTTAAAACGATATTGCTTGGTCAACAAATATATAGGTGGTTCTGAGATGAGGACAGTGGAGGACTGAAGAAGTTCAGGAAAACCTCCCTCACCTCCTGAAGCCTACTGCCCAGGCCGGAGATCCAGGGAAGAGTAACTATTACAGTTCAAGTCTGAAGGCTATCTACTGGCGAAATTTTCTCTTCTTGGGAGTTCAGTCTTTTTTTTTTTTTTTAAGGCCTTCAGCTAATTGGATGAGGCCCATCCACATTATGGGGGTAATATCCTTTACTCAAAGACTACTGATTTAATATGAACCTCATCTAAAAAATACCTTCACAGAAACATCTAGAAAAATGATTGACTAGATACCTGGGTACTGTTGCCAGCCAAGCTGACACATAAGGGTAACATTCTCAGATGTCACTCGTTGCCTCTAGGGGCCCTTCTACTCTGACCTTCACTTGTTTAATTTATATATTGCTAATAAAATGCTTTGCTAATAATTCTGATTTTCTGGAGAATGCTGACTAATATAATATCAATAATAGTTGAGTGCTATGGCTTCGGCCGAAAAAAATCAGCTGGAAGATTGTCGTGTATCTCTTACTCCCGTTTCCTGCATTTAACCTGCCTAGGTGAGGAGCTCCTGGAGATCCGGGGAGACAATAGCAAAGGTCTACTTTGGATAAAGGCTGCCAGAGGGAGCATCCATTAATTCTTATGTTTAAAACTGTCAGAAATTAATATGCAAACACCATAAGCTTATCATATGGATTTCTCCTTTCACTGGTTGTTAGGAAGGCTTTTAGGGAGAATAGGCAACACTGTGGAAAGCACATTAGTTGAAATGTCTAGACTTTATTATTCACGAGTTGCAGGGCATTATACAGATTGCCCTTTGTCTCCATGCCTCTGTTTCTGCTTGTAGGTTAAGCAAGATAACAGAAGTTCATGACCCCACACATACAGGCAAAACAAATCTATGTGTTACAAGTCCAGACAATGGTTCTCCTTTTAATGACTAGAAAGGAGGGGGAGAAGTTCTGTTTTTGGTTTTGGTACTGGCTATATGGATATGATCACTTTGTAAAACATTTACTGAGCAGTACATTTATATGTATTTTTAAAGTGTATTATGTTTCAGTAGAAAGGTTTTAAAAGTTCATGTCTTGCAAATACTCTAAAAAATTGATAGGGATCAAAAATTATAATGTGCCACAAAGATAAACAACCCAAATAACTTGTTACAGCATTTCCATTCAATACAGTCCACCAGAAAATTAGTAAAGGCAAACAAAAAGAGATGGTAAGGTAGACAAAGGAAAACAAATTTCTTTGCAGTCCATTAACTGATTTTCAGTCGATCCCTAAATTGCATTTTAGATCTCTGGTACTATACTTCTTTTCCTTGTGATACTCATCTCGAGAATGCAATGAGCCCAAATAGTTGAATTTGTGAAAATGCTTTTTGAGGTTTGTTAAAACAGGATGGAAAAGCCAAAGTCATAGCAGTATAAAAGGAACAAATAAAGCCTCTTACAAGAATGTTTGAAGCTTCATGGATTCTGAAGTCAGAAAATGGAATTATTTTGTGTTTCAATAAAGCTACGGGACTCCCCATCCTCCTTTTGTGAGCCGTAAGTGTCACATCAGCTACCTACTTTTAACATCAGTGAGAAGCAGATGGATAGAATTTCATGCACACAGAGTGTGTGGGAAACTATAAAACATACACAACATTTTCTGCAGATCCCCTTTCATGTATTTAGTAAAGTAACAGAATCCCAAATTAAGAGATTAAAAAAAAATGCATCTGAGAAGCTGAGTGTGTTGGGCAGTAGGGTGAACATCAGCATAGTTGAGGACTCAATGCAATTCTCCCTGTTCTCTTTTGGTTATTTTATATTCATGGCCATTCTTCTTCCCTTGTGTAAATATAAAAATACACCATTTAATTCCTAATTCTGTTGGCTGGGTGGAAAAGGCAGTTCTCTAATATATCCCTCAATATTTCAGGTTGTGGAAATGCTGTGCATTGCTCAGCAGCAGAGGAAGGCTGCCTTTACATTGATAGAAACAGGTGTTCTCTTTTAGTTGTCAAGTCAGCTCCCTTCTGAGAATCTCAGATAAGTGGTCCAAATTACATCTAAGAGGAAAATTCGCCAAAGCTTAATTACTTTTCATCAGGGTGCCACAAATAATGAAAAGAAAAGAACATTGGATGTATATTGTAATCTACTTAATCACCATCATTTTAAAAAGCTGATGTAGAATTCCTTACTTCAGGACAAATTGTATCGCTTTGGTGGTAAATTAGGCATATTTTCTAAACACTAAATTATATTTCTTCTACTTCACATTTGGCTAAGAAAAGCTGACTACACTGGTCTTTGTAGCAATGGAATATAAGAGATAAGGTTTGCAGCTGCCATTTGGAACTGCATTTTTGTCTATTCTTCAATAGCTTCCTGTGTTTCTATTCATATTGAATGAATCCTCTTATTTCTTTTTCTTGGTAAGATACATTCAGTCTGTGTTGCTATCTGTGCAGGATGCAGGCAGATTCCTTACATCACCTTGCCTGTCCATCCGCCTCCCGCTCCCCCTCACCCAAGTGCTAAACTTTTAGACAACATTAGATTATTAGTAAGTTAGAAATAGTAAGGCTTTGCTCAATGATAATGATCTTGCACAGTGCATAAGAAATCCTGTCAGAATTTCATGTCCCATTCCTCTGCATTTAAGAGAAGTTCTAGAACTGGAAAACTTCAATAAAGGCACATTGGAAAATCCAAGATGGGTAAAACTAGGTTTGACTCAAGTTCAACCATTGATTAGATATGGGAAGTTGTTCAAACTTTGCTTTGGTTAATTCATCTATAAAATTAGGGTCATACTACCCATCCTGTAAGAATCAAATAGCATAACAAAACAATTTTTGTAGTTTGTATTTGATTAATATTAGTAATTATAAAGGCAATCTCCTATTTCGTGGGGGTGTGTAGACTTTTAAGGAGGGGATTGGAGAAAGGGCCCATCCTACATCAGCTCCTTTAAGGAGGGTCAAAGCCTTCAGGTCAACTTTCTGTTTTTCCAATTGCTTTCTGTTTCTTCCCCATCAGCAGCTCTTTCTCTGCAATCCTAACTGTTCATCCTTTCCAGCCCACATCATTCAGACCCTTCCACCACCGTCGCTACTCTCTCTTCGCATCCCACGCAGATGACTGCTTCCTTTTTTCCTCCAGCCAACTGCCTCGATGGAATAGAAATGCCCACTCATGAAATAGAATTTGTCTTGATGATCAAGTTACTATGGGGAGGAGCTATAGGCTTCCCAGTACTCTACACATCTAAAGCAGGGATTGGAAGACTTGTTCTGTAAAGGTCAGACAGTATATATTTCAGGCTTTGTGGGCCACATGCTTTCTGTTGCAGCTCTTTACCTCTTTTGTTATAATGGGAAGGTAGGTATAGACCATATGTAAGCAAATGAGCATGGCAGTGTTTCATGAACACTTGATTTACAAAAAGAGGTGGTAAGCTGCACTTGGCCCATGGGACATAGTTTTCTGAGTCTCTCAGACGTTGAGATGAATCGTACCATACTAGAGTTTAAAGGGACATAACAATCACGTAGCCCAGTTTTCCCCAGCATGTGCTGTCCTGCAACCAAGGGTTAATTGGTCAAATATATTTTTGAAATGCTATGTGATGTGTCCTCTTGTTAAAGGCTCACCAACACATTAGCATACTTAAAGCCCTGACTTTTTTTGAGGGTGTACTATTAGTAATAGGAATAATAACTAATGCTTTAATAGTTCTTATCGTGTGCTTGAAAATATTCTAAATGCTTTTACATATATTATTTCACTTACTTTCACAACTCTATGTGGTAGGTAGTATTGTTAGTGCCATTTTATAAGCAGGTTATTTAATCTGCCCAACGTAAGGTGATTAGTGGGTCCAGCATTCAAATTTAGGCAGCTCCAGGGTCTGTGCCCTCAGCCACCTTGTCATAATATCTAGACATGTCTGTGAAACAGTGTGGGTTGAGAAAGTGCTTCTTTAATCCAGTTCTCTCAGTTTTACACACTAGAAGTGAAGTCTAGAGAAATTCTAATGATTTTGCAAAGGTTGCAAGCTTAAGCAGTAACTGAGATAAGTCTACAAATCAGTTAAATCACCCAGGTACTTAAAGAAATGCTTCAATTCATCCTTTGTAAAGACAGAAAATACTTTTTAAAATGAGTTATCACTTCTAATTTCCCCCTTTAAATTCAGATTTTATAACCAGGGTCATTTAATGGGAGTAAATATTCAGTTTGATTTTTTAAAGGTGGAATTATTTTCACCTTATTATGAGGCAGTATTATTGGGCAGTTCCCTGTCAAGGGAAAGATGACAAATCTTTATCTCCAACCCTGACCTCTCTCTGATTCTACATTCTACATCAGTGATCCCGGGGCCTCAATCTACCTTAAATCAGTTCAGATGCTTGAAAATGATACTGGGCCCCATCCCACTGTCTCAGAATTCTGCTTCATGAAGGATCTTGAGTGAATATTCCTAAAGATACCTCCAAGCGATTCTAGTATGTAGCCAAGATTGCGAACCACTGCTCCAGAATCACATTTATTATTGTCTGCCAGATTTGTCCACTTGCAGTAACAGCTAACATTGAAAATACGACATGTCATGAAATGAAACTTATGGCTATGGTCCATGGGTTATAATTAATGAAAATGTGACCACATTCTAAGCATGAGTGGAACTTTATTATTGCAGATGAATTGTACTGGCGGCTATAATATTCTATCAGTTTTATGTGAGTGGAACCTTTGGATTGGCATGCATAGCTGTAGAGCTGGGCTGACCAAAAAACTCAGGGAGTCTGATAAGTTGCTGCAAGTCTATGTGGCTCCCACAGAACCGGACTCTACCTTTTATGTGACTGGTTATGCCTGGGACCAATCCTCCAAAATACCAGTATTTTGGAGGATTAGGTTTTGGCACCATCCTCCACCTACTTGTAAATATTATAATAATTCATAGTAAAATAATTTATAGAAGAAATCATGTGTAGTAGTGTTAGGTTAGGTGGCTCAGGAGGCGGCGCAAGAAATAGAGACTCCAGTGAATCAGAAAAGAAAGGAAAGGAAAAGGTTTATTCTGCGTCCCCGGGAGACCCACGTACCCCAAGGACAGGGCACGTGGATTCACGCCAACAGGGAGGGGGGCGCTTTTTTTATACTGCGGTTGGGTGAGGGGCGGGGACATGAGCTGAGGAATTCTCTGCTGCAGGGGATGGGCGGGGGTATGTGGATTAAGGGAGAAGAAGCCAGTATCTGTGTCTGGCACCTTGATCTGTGAGAAATTCCAGGGGGGAGTCCATTATCTTGTCACATGTCTGCATCTATCCG
>NW_006285042.1:4970518-4988406 GCF_000327345.1 Myotis davidii | reverse complement strand
TTATGAGTTGTATGTTTAAGGAGTTAAAAGTTTCAGAAGGTAATTGTTAGGTTAGGTGGCTCAGGAGGCGGCCCAAGAAATAGAGACTCCAGTGAATCAGAAAAGAAAGGAAAAGGTTTATTTCTGCGTCCCCGGGAGACCCACGTACCCCAAAAGATAGGGCACGTGGATTCACGCCAACAGGGAGGGGGGCGCTTTTTTTATACTGCAGTTGGGTGAGGGGCTGGGACATGAGCTGAGGAATTCTCTGCTGCAGGGGATGGGCGGGGGTATGTGGATTAAGGGAGAAGAAGCCAGTATCTGTGTCTGGCACCTTGATCTGTGAGAAATTCCAGGGGGGGGAGTCCATTATCTTGTCACATGTCTGCATGTATCCGATCCTGGGCTCTCTCCTCTCCGACCTAACAAGTAGAAGAATTCAGGCTAACATAGACCATTTATGAGAGCGAATGTGATAGAAATAACTGGGGACTTGAGATGGTCTAATTGCTACTATTGACACCAAATTTGTTTTTAAATTTTCTGGCAGTTAAGGCAAAAAAGAAAACATGTTGAATTATGTGATTTATATTATGGCTGAAAACAGCTTTCACATTTGTCTGCAGAGAAAATTGGTATTTTGAGCTAATTTCAACCAGTAATGTAACACATACATCCTTGGGATAACACAGTTGAAAACATCTTCACTACAGTTTCGCAAAAGCCATAGTCCATAGTTGTTCATTCACTCACTCACTCATTCATGTATTTAATTACCTGTTTGCTTTTAAGGGCTAACTATATGCTGGATATGATGTTAAGTTCTGGGAATATGTTGATCAATAAGACATTCTTCTTCTCAAGGAGCTCACCGCAATGAGGAGGAAATGCTCAGGAAAACCAACATTTCAGAGTGGGAGAGCCCAGAGTGAATAAATCATTTGTATATGTTATTGGGACACAAAGGAGGAGTCATGGGGGATCAGGGAAGATTGAGTAGTCTTGATCAGATAGATGAGCAGTGAGAATGCATTCCAAGAGTAAGAACTGCAGGATAACAGCCAGGGAAGGGAAAGTGCACGGCACTTCAGGAGACTTGCAAATCTCTCCCCTAAATTGGAGGGTGGGGTTCATATGGGGATTCTGGATTAGTGATATATGTAGGGATCAGATTCCCAAGGGTCAGGCCAAAAAATTGAGACTTCATAAGAAAGTGATGGGAATCACCTCTGTATTTTAGGTAGTGGAGTCACATGATCAGTTTTGTGTTTTAGAAAGATCACTCTATCAGCAGTGGGCAAACTATGGCGCGGGCCGGCCCGTTTGAAATGAATAAAACTATTGAAAAGACCGTACCCTTTTATGTAATGATGTTTACTTTGAATTTATATTAGTTCACACAAACACTCCATCCATGCTTTTGTTCCGGCCCTCCGGTCCAGTTTGGCCCTCGAGTCAAAAAGTTTGCCCACCCCTGGTCTAGCTACATGGTGGAAGGGAGACAGACTGTGAGGTCACTTAGGAGGCTATTGGTGTAATTGTCTTCTTAAGTGTTGAGGTTCTGAGGGGAAACAATGGTAATGGGAGAAAGAGGACAGATTTGAAAGCTATTTAGGAGGCTGACAGGGAAGGAGAAGAGGAAAGAACTAAGGAGCGTTTCCTGGCTTAGGTGGCTGGGTGGCATGCAATTTATGGAGATCAAGCACCATGGAGGAGAATTACGTTTTTGGGTGGGGAGCAAAAGGTGGAGATGGTGAAGAGGAGTTTAGTTGACACCTACAGGACGTTGAGTGGAGAATTCCAGTAGAGCATTGAGGTCTGAGGTGGAGGCAGTAGATTTGTAACTAACCAGCATGTAGATGATAGTTACTGATGGCAATGTATATTAGTGAGATAAGAGCATATAAATTGAAGAGAGACCACAGTTTAAGAAACACACTAAAAAGGCTTGCAGAGGATACAAGCTTTTGAAGGAAACAGAAGCACAATAAGAGTAAACTAGAAGTATCCAGGGAAATGGAAGTGATCTGTAGGATAACGCTACCACTTAGTAATAGAATTTGGGACAGAGATAGAAAGTGCACATCAAACTGTCTCTGTAAAAGATAAATTGTGTCAGATGGGACTTGATAGGTGCTGGGTCTTTGGCTACTGGACTGAATTCTCTTACTAGGAGCCTATAGATATTATTTAACGGACAGATGATTTAGATACCTGATATGTTTCAAAAGTTTGACATCCAAACATATCTCCACACACTTAAACCCAGTGGTGAATGCAGAATAACTTTCCTGAAAAATCTTGAAAATATTTAAGTACTTGCATAGTGAAAGGTGGAGATGACAATGTCCTGGGCTATGAAACATGGAAGAGGAATTTTGGCTTAAAAAATTTAAGACCAATTTGTACCAATTAAACACTTCAATGACTAGAAGCTATGTATGCTCAGTGGAATGGATGATCTTAAATAAAACTGTATTGTGAAGGTCTTGCCAGAATGAATTAAGTACATATAAGAGCACTATTTAACTGAATGCCATCTCATGATGATTAGGGTTATTTGATATTTACCTATTTAAACATGACAGTGATAGTTTGCATATGATTGGTACTTAATTCTCTTTGTGAGTTGTATTGGAATACATGGCCGACTATTTATTTAAGACCTTTCCTAGTTAGAAAGAGCATAAGTAGATCAAGTTTTACTAAACCTGTCTTGTTCTCCCATATCTATGGGTCCGCAGGATCTGTGGTAACTTAAGAAAACAGGCCTCTTTGATTTGCACATTCATCGAAGGGTTTATTGGCTATCCTGGCTTCTCTCTGGAGATCATAAAATACACTCTATGTGGCCTGACTCCCGACTGAATGAAACGAGCAAAATTTCCCAGGGATTGTGTAGGTCCCAATATCACAGTATTTTCTTAAGTTATTGTTCCCTACTCACATCTCAAAGGGGAGAGGAGGTGTTTATTTTGTGTCTTTCTGGAACCTTATCGAATTTCTGACACTCCTGAATGCAGCATTACTAACTGCATCAGAGTTTTCAACCATTTAAATTCCTTGGTGTCCCATAAATTTCAAGTCTTCTGTGTATTTTTCCCAGTTTTCAGATCCCTATGTAAAATCTCAAACTGCATATTTTAAAATATAACACTAAAGGGAATTTCAGGTTCCTATCGAGAGGCCAATGAGCACCGTAAACAAGGAAAAAAGAGGAATGTTTTAGAACTAAGGAAGGTCATTTTGTGAACATAGCCCTTTGCCTTCCTGCAGATGGGAAATAAAGAAAGAGGGATAAGGGGATTTTAAAATTTTCTGTAATCAGAATTTTTAAAAAAATAGCAAGCATCCCTGCATGGTTGACATGAGGCCTCTGATGTTAGCATCAACAATACAGATCAAATGCTTGTCTTTTGTTTGCTCTAGCAGATCTTATCAGTTACTGCTCAGTGCACCTGAGCATTATGAATTGTATTGAACTATCTTGTATAATACTATAATAATAGTATTTTGATTAAATAGCATTATTAAAGTATTCCTTGCTACTCAAAGTGTGTTCCAAGAGCCAGTAGCATTGGTGTTGGAGGGGAACTTGTGAAATTGCAGAATCTCAGCTCCAATCCAGATTGGCTGAATGACTGTACACATCTTCACATGATCCCCAGATGACTTGTTTGTGCATTAATATTTGAGAAGCACTGGCTTAGATGAGTATAACCTTAGGACTATCTAAAATGATGTTTTGGTCAATAAAATTATATTGAAAACAGCTATTGTGGCTCACAGTGCTCAATAGAATCCCCTTTCACACTAGGAATTCCTCGTATTTCAATAAATGAAATGATTGGCAATGATGAATTATGACTGTTAGAGAAGAAAATCACGATTGTTTTTTTCATTTTTCAACCGTCTTTTCCCCCTAAATTTACTTTTGTTTTAGAGCTGAAATAAAGACCCATAAGTGAAAAGAATACATTTAAAAAAATCTGTTTGGTCAAATTGATTAAATAAATAAACTAATTCCATTGTCTATAGTGGAAATTTCCTCAATATGAGTTAAATCTAAATGATGGGCAACATATTCTATGTACAAATTCCTTACATCAATAAAAAAAACCCTACCTTATTAACATTTGCATTATAGAAATAAAGATCTGAGTGGAAAACTAAAAGGAAGTTTGAATAGTTTGATATCTTTTTAAGAAAAAAAAGACTTTAAGCATATGGCTGCCATTAGCATGATGGTTAGTAAATGCCGGAAGCCGGTCCATCCTTGCTGCTTGACACAGTCGCTGCAGGAAAGAAACATCTGCACAGCATATGTTTCAAGGGACCTGGCGTATATAGCATACTGTTCTTAATATGTTTGCTCCCCTTAGCGCTGTGTGTTTTAACCAAGGCCACCTCTCCGAGAAAGGTTGTTTCCCAGGTAGGAATTTTTCCCTGAAGTCAGGGAGGGGATGAAACTCCTTAACTAAGTGCCAGGAGGGTAGTTAATCACTTTAACTACAAACAATCACACTTAAGCTACATAATCTTTACTCCCTGGAATGGAGATAAGAAACACCCTAACCTTTGTAATAGAAATTGACAGGATTAAAATCAACTGGTATAAATACGGATGTAACAAGACAATAAACAGCAGAACTTCTCTAGAGAACCAGACCAGAACTTGGCTGGGGATCTTGGCTAGGCTGCTGATCAACTGAACACTGTCTCCGTGTCATTCCTTCTTCGCCGACTCCGTCTACACCTTTGGGAACCTCTGGACCTGCTGGGGCTGGACCCCAGCAAGTAAATAAAATGGTAGTTAATCTGAAACTTGTAAAAATATATAGCAAAGAAACCTAGATATGTAAGCTTCATTGAGGATAGACCTGGTTAAGAAATTATAGATTATAATATCATATTAGTAAACTTGTGATCATTTTTGATCTTTACTTTCCCTGAAACCTTTCATCCAATTCATGTGCAAGTTCTGTTGACTCCACCCCTAAAGTACATTTGAGTTAGCCCACTTTTATCTGCACCAGTAACTGTATTCCAAACCATCGCTATCCAAAAGGTTTTCCCTCTTCCCCTTAGCAGCCAGTCATCTTTTAAAAACCCTAAAATAAGCCTATGTTACTGCTCTGCTTAAAAATCCTTCATTGGTTTTTCATTGTTTTTATATTATTATACAAATTTCCTAGCACATCAGTAAGGCCTAGTATGGTTTTCTCAATCTGTCTCATGCCACACTCCTTCCTTGTTCACCTCACTCCATGCCTCTACGTGTCTCTTAGTTCTTAAAGCCTAACTCCCTCTTCTCGCCCTCATTTTCCTGAGTCAGGTTTCAGCTTTAATGTCACCTTCAGAGAAGAACTTCCTGATTGTTTTATCTGAAGTCTAGCTCCCCTGTGGTTCTCTATTTTAACTCCCTGTTGATGTCATTGAGAGCATATTACAATTTAATTTCATAAATTTTATACATTTTGTGTTTTTACTTGCTTATTGCTTGTCATCCTAAAAGAATGTATGTCAAATGTGGGCATACCATGACTGTCTCCCTCACCATTGCTTGTTGGGTGCCTCGCACAAAGCAAAGCAGGCACATCACTACGTGTTCGTTTAATAGACAAAATGACTTTAAAACAAATACCAAAAAGTGCATATGTTTAATTTTTATCGCTTCCTTGATCTTCTTTGGTTCCCAATTCATTATGCAAGTGATTAATTTCAAACAAATCCTTTTAAATTTATTATTAGAAAAGAATATTAAACATGACACTGTACTCTTTCAAGGAATGCTAAACATTGGAAACAAAGTTACTATGCCAGAATGATATTTTATTGGAATGTTTTGTTGACATTTGGGTCAAGAAAACCAGTTGGGGCAGCTATCCTAGCTATTTGTCTCAATCTTTGTGTTACCTTGTGATTGATTTTAAGAAAGTGATGTGTGCTAGTTGCCTTATTTACTACTTGAATCTGTTAATATGGCATATAAATTATATTTCAGGGCAATAAATGCACAAAACGAGAAGGCCAAACTCTCTGGGACTAAGAGTCTTAAGGAGTTATGAGCCTGAGAGAATGTGCTCTTACACATTTCAGGTAATTCTAATGTATTTATCAAAACTAGACACCTCAGAACTTTAGAACTGAGACATCAGATCAGGAAGGAAGCCAGGTAGTCCAGCCAGGCTGGAGGTGCTCAGGTGATGGATTGAAGGACGTAAGTTAAGGAGAGTGGGTAGTATTGTGTATAAGAGAACAATTTGGGCACCACAATCAAACATTAGTCATATTTGTAGAATTCCATACATCAGGATAAAAGGTGAAAACTATCTGTTAAAATGCTTTACTTCAAGTATACCTGATGTGGGGATACCTGAAGAGTCTGGCTGATTGAATGTACATATTTTAAGTCTGAATGTTTAGACCTTGTATTCATCTCCTAGGGCTGCCATAACAAAGTGCCATAAGCTGGGTTGCCTAAATGACAGAAATTTATTGTCTCAAAGTCTGGAGGCAAAAAGTCCAAGATCAGTGTATCTGTAGGGTTGATTTGTTCTGAGGGCTTATAAGGGAAGGATCTGTTCCAGCCTCTTGCTTTGTAGATGACCCTTTTCTTTCTTTATCTTCACATCATCCTCCCTCTATACATGTCTGTGTCCAACTTTCCCTTCTGATAAAGACAGCAGTCATATTGGATCAGAGCCTACCCTAATGACTTTATCTTAATCCGATTACCTCTGAAAGACAGATCTCTGAATAAGGTCACATTCTGAGGTTAGGACTGCCACACAGAAAATTTGGGAAAACACAATTCAACCCATTGAAGACCTTTATAATTAATTTAATTATATGGCATTTTATAATATAGAAAATAAATTACATATGTCAAAAATATTTGCTTCATGTGGTTATAAGCTACATAGCATGTCTAAAAAAAATCGAAGAAAGTTACTACATTTATAAAAGAACAATTTGGGCCCCGCAATCAAACATTAGTCATATATATTTGTAGAATTATAGAGCACGTGCTATATATACACAATAGTCTATGATTCATAAGCAAACTATAATAACTCTCTTTCTTTAAAATAAAGAAGTTAATTAGTATCACTCTCTAAATTGGAATTTGTCTTGGAGCAGTTGTCCAGCCTTCGCTGGAGTCTGTGACAAGCACCCTTTTGGGTTAGAAGTTTGGCATTAATTACCTAAAACAACACCAGAGGACACATTTTCTGCAGAAGGAGCTCTATGTGCTAATGAAGCTTGGAGTTCACTGGGAATTGCTTTTAATGTTTCTCCTGCTTTCTCACTAATGAGATCTAAATTATAGGAATGATAGATGTTTTTCCCCTGACCCATTATTTAAAAGCCAGATCACATTTTAATTTCACATCAAATTGCCCATAAAATATTAAATAAGGTAAATGTAACACAATTATCTAACTTAGGAAATGTGCTAATTTTTTAAAATATATATACTCTTAACTGGGTCTTGTGAAGAACCTCTGCAAAATCCATCTTTTTCTATCTCTGAAATGGTGCTGTGTTTGTATGGCTAAGAAGAGGGCATTGCAGTTCAATAATTGTGGTCTCTTGGAGTGATAAGAAATAAACAAAAACTTACGTTCACACATCTATCTCATCATTGTTGTGGTTTTCCTAATTGTTTCCCCTGTGGACAAAAATAATGCTAGTGCTCACCTTCAGGAAAAGGTTACTCTGCCACTTCTCTGGCCTTTAGTGATGAAGCCTGTGATGTGGAGTTCATATAATGGTCTCATTTCCTGATATCTCTTGTCTTTTTCATGCTCCTCTTGCCAATACCCCATGTTTTGTTTGTTTTTCCCAAAGTGAGTGGATGCACGTTCTGCCTGATGTGCTCATTATTGGCAGCTATGCCTCCTTTGACTGACAGCTGAGATGTAGCAAGCTGGCTTGGATTCATATGCTTCAGTAGCCATTGTACCACTGGCCCTAGCCTGACAGGTGGAGCAAACGGGGTAGGACTATGATCTGACTACTTGGAACCACAAATTTAGGTTTACTCAAATGAAATTGGTTTTGATTTGCTGTTGAAGAAGGTTCCAGAAATGTCAGCCATGCATTTCTTTCCTGTGGTTGTTAGCTATGTTGTAATATTTCTAGGGAGAATTTTATTTAAGTTCAATCTTGTTGGATCAGAGTAGCAATAGTGAAAACCCAGGTTAAATAGCTTTTTTCTACAAAAGCACATTCTTAATGGATATAACTACCTTACCTAATAATAAACAAACATGTAAATTGACCATCCCTCCGCTATGCTCACCAGCCAAGCAGGAGAGTATGCAAATTAACCCAACAAAGATGGTGGTTAATTTGCATACGTAGGCGTGAAGTGGCGGAGCAAAGACTGAAGGCTCCGGCCGGAGCAGCGAAGGCCTAGGTCCTGGGTGCCGGAAGAAAACCGGTGCTGGCAGTCAGGGGAAGGGAAGGCCTATTGCACGAATCTCTTCATGCAATGGGCCTCTAGTATTAAATATTTGTCATGACTCAGCAGTTGATTTCACTTTTTTAGAAGAAATGACGCATTAAACACCTGGGCATATTTTCTCAAAACTACTCTTTCCTAACAGTTCCCTTTCCTCACTCTGTCTAAGAATCAGTTGCATTCTTGAAACTGTTATGGGAGGAAGGTAAGGACTTAAACTTAGATATACATGTGTGTAGAGTTGAGCAAGTCCATATCCTCTCATTTCCATATTTTGTACTTCTACTAAAAGGCATTGAGATCTAGATACCAAATATGTAAGCTTCTCTTACATATTTATTGGGATCTGCTGAGCTGGTAACGTACATATTCTGGCTAATTTCTAAGGGAAAATAATCCACAGAGTTTTAGACCTCACTCCAGAGCCATTTTATGAGTACTTTTGGGGTAGAGCCTGGTAATAGCAGTTTTTATAAAAGCACCAGGTTTGGGAACCTCTGTCCTGGGCTGGCTGAGTGTCAATACCCATTTGGTACCATCAACTCTCTTTGACTTTTCCAAATAATCTATAGTGAAGTTGACAGAAAGCTCTGATAAAAACTCAGTATTAATAGTAAGTTACTCATAAAATAATCCGCTGGAAGTTTTACAGTGTAATTGACAATATAAGCTATATATTTTGTTCCATTTTTATATCTTTGAAGTTTGGTATGTTTTGCATTAAAACTACCTTTATACAAAATTTTTATTCCCTAAATTCCATACTTAAACAAGTTTCTTTTCACCTTTTAAAAAATTCCTGATTTAAAAAATTGTTTAAAGTATAATGGACACCAAAAGAAAATTAGAACTAAGATGGAATGTGTAAAACTTCACTTTTGATGGCATCAAATTATTCTCTTTTGAATGGATAAGTAAGAGTTTAATTACTATTTAGAAAGCAAATCATGCATCTTATTACTTTCAGTTTATCATATACTAGAAATATATCACCTACTGTTAGAGCCAACAAGCTGCACTTTAGCTGTCTGATTAAGCAGCCTCCATTGATTTGTGTGTTTTTAACAAGCCCAGTATTTTGTCCAAATGTCTCATATAATGGTTTAGTAAATTTACTTTATATCTTTTTCTATCCTTCAATACAGTGCTTGTTTTTAGAATTTACCTTTAGTTATCTATCTCCTAGGTCCAGAACATCTTGCTTAAAAAATCAGGAGTTGTTTTATATTCATTTCTTAAATAAGACTCTGACTTTTGGCATTTCTAGGGGGAGAATTAATTATATTCTAAAAAAGCTGGAAATAATCTGATACAGAAACTGGTGTTTATATGTGTGTGAGAATGTGTGAGTGTGTGTTTCAAGGGCTTATTTCCATTAGAAAATGGATGTGGGAAATATGTATGTTAAAGTACCAAGTTTGGATCTGTTTACCTTTGGCTTATTCTGAATTTCCCAAGGATCCCAGTTAGTTCAAATATACTTGTAGAGCATGGCTGAATGAAATGATAGGATAATACCTTTCTAAGCAACACAACATGATTCTATGCACTGACTCTGGTTTGGGATTCTGATTTCTTATTTTTGTAGGCTCAAATGTCCCTATTTACCTGTTGTATAATCTCTATGAATTATTTTTTGGTCTTTATGCAAATCTTGCATGCTAGCCACTTTATTTGGAATTTATTTACTAGCTAAATACTAAGTATTACCCACTCTAATGACAAAATATTCAAGTGAACTCGGGGTAACGTTTGGAATTCAGCTTGCCTATCATGAATCTATGTTTTAGTATTTTACCAGTGCACTTCAAGATTTTGCCAACAAAAATCCATTGTTGTTCAAAAGGCTGTATAATTCTTGGTTATATAACTGAAGTGTCCACTCCCCTCTTTTTCAACTTAGGGTACTTTAGTATCCTAGGTTAAACCCCAAAGTGTAAGTATGGCAGCCTAGCACTGCTAGCTACTAGGCATCCAGCAGGTTATTGGAGGAGGAATTTTTAAAGGATAATGGAAGGGAATATGGAACATATAGATTGAGGTAGATTTCTCTTCTCACTCATCAGCCAGAGGGAAGGGGCAGTGACCCAGGGGTTATGAAGTTTCCATTCCTGCAAAGACTAACAATTGAGAGAGCAATGTCCTGGTCAAGCACAGCTCTGGGGCATGCTGAAAGGGCGTCTGCTGATGCTCTTTCAGTTCATTGGGCCCCATGGGATATCTGAGAATTCTTTAAAGTCAGGATTTAAAGTGGAAAAGCCTGTGGGTCCTATTCCCCTCTTCACAGTACCATTAAGTCTTTCCTGAGTTTCTCACTTTTTCTCTTTTAAAAATTGTATCTCCTTTATTTTTCCACAACAATCCATAAGGAAATTCCTAATAACCCATTAGACTTAGAACCCAAGCAACAATAAAAAATTGGTTTATTCTCTCCTGGAGGGTAAGTAGGATGCAAGATTTAAAAAGACAATGCTGGATCTTGTAGGATATTTCATTGAGGATGGAATGAGAATAGCCACATTTGAGATTAGTCAGTTGGCTTGTTACCTTAACATCTACAATGACAACAACAGCTAAAAGGCAAAAAACAAGCTGGGTTTCATAAAAAATAGAGGATGAGTATTCTACTCTCTGCAGAATTTAAATGAGGGATACACAGAGCAATGAAAATTATCTGAATAGCCATTGCAATATGAAAGAAATTATTAAAATAAGTACTAGTAAATTATAATAGCTAGACATAAAGTCCACTTACATTTATTGTGCATTCAGATAGTTGTCGTTAACATCTATCTGCCTTTATTATCATTACTTAGTATACTAAAAAAAAAAAGAACAAGTAAAAGGAGAGAAAAAGAGATAATCATTTCTACTTTTTATCTCAGAAAATAGAGTGCAGATTTTCTTGATTTGTCCTCAATAAGCCACCAATAATAAAACTGGAAGAGAGACAAATTAGCTCTAAACACCCACAACCCATTCTGGGTGGAGTATAAATGGTTAATCGTGACTCCCTTTAAACACAAATTTTTATCTGACTCTTGGATGTGATTTAAGATACTAATGCGTTATATAGTCTTATTCTGTCTACATGATTGGACTACACAGAAAAAGTGAAAATAAGAAGGGGGAACGAGATATATTCTTGATCTGTATCCTGGGGTGAATAAAATCGCACTTTAATACTACATGTTTTATGCAGCTTCTCAAATCTCAAACCATAGTCACAATAGTAATAGTTGACTCTGTATGTTCTCATTAGAATTCTACCAAATATCTGGCTGGGTAGCTGCCCTCGCCAAGTGGAACACGTAACCATCAAACTGAAGCATGAATTGGGGATTACAGCTGTAATGAATTTCCAGACTGAATGGGATATTGTACAGAATTCCTCAGGCTGTAATCGCTACCCAGAACCCATGACTCCAGACACTATGATTAAGCTATACAAGGAAGAAGGCTTGGTCTACATCTGGATGCCAACTCCAGATATGAGCACTGAAGGTAAGCATAGAATCATGTTGGCTCTTTGTGAAATGTGTTTCAGAGAAGCCCTTGCCTGTCTGTCTACCATCTATCTATCTATCTATCTATCTATCTATATCTATCCATCTGCTAGCCTACCTTTCTGTCTATAATTGATTGACCTAAATATGAATAATAGAAATGGAATAAAGAAAAGGGTTTAGGTTTAACATTTAATATGTATTTTTTGTTAACTTGGTTGATATTCTTTTTAGCATGGGTCTTTGATTTGTTTATTCAATAAACATGTATTTATTGCATATCTACTGTGTATGCGGTACTGGTGACTGAGAATACAACAGCAAAAAGAGGCAGGACAACTCCTGCCCTCATAGGGCTTATAATCCTATTAAATGACTACACATAGTAATTAAAAAGGATGTGTTTTTTTTGTTGTTGTTGTTAGGAAGATACATGGATAGAGCTATGAGAGTATGCACAGACAGTCAGACTCAGGAAGGGCAGTTGGGGAAGAATCCGGGGAAGCAATGTTTGAACTAAGATCTGAAGAGTGGGCTGGGGTCAGCAGTGAGGCTCCCAGGCAGAGGGAGCAGCTGTCGAAGAATCCCTGTTGCAGAAGAGCACAGAGGGTTGTAGGAACTGAAAATAGGCTTGTGGGCTGCAGATCAGAGGGTGAGGGGAGTCTTGTGGGATTTGGGCATAATAAGGACTTCAGACTTTTTCCTAAAGTGGTGAGAAGCAGTGCAAAGAACTGGCTGGGAGTTGCCCAAGTAATCATTTTCTTTTCCTCTAGAAGTGCACTTTGATTATAAAGTAGAGAATGGATTGGGTGGGCCCAGAGTGAATCTGGGACACCAGTTAGGCGGTAACTGCAACATTAAAGTGAGAGAGAATGAGAAAGATAACAAAATTCAGGGAAGGGTTGTGATCATGAGGCTGCATTTATTGCGCAAGTACTGGCTGAGCCTGTCTTTGTGAAGAGACAATTATGATGTGACACGGGTGCTGCTGGGGAAACAGACATAGTTTTGATATAATGGTAAGGAGCAAGAAGACATGTTCAAGACTACAGAACAGAAGGAATGTGATGAGAGGCATGAGTGGTGTGCTCCAGGAGAGCTATGGTGTGCAGAACAGGCAGGCAGGTGACATGAGTGACTTGTCATTTCAGGTGGAAGAAAGCATAGGCCAAGGCACAGAGGTATGAGGTTGTAGAGGAATGGTCTATATTTCAGCCTGGTGGGAGAAGAGGGTTCTTGTAGAAAAGGAATGGAGTTATTTGAAGCCAAGAGAACCGAGTTACACTAGTAACGTGAACTAGATGTCAGCAGGGGGCAGCAGAGGGCTGTGAAAATGGCACAGGCTAAGGGAGTTTGGTCAACACTATTCTGGGGAAAGAAGAAAGATCCCGATGCCTAGGGAGGAAACGTTTCTATTATCAGTCCTCTTCCCCCCAAAGTCCATATGTATCAAACACCCTTCTAAGCAATTGCATGCATTAACTCATTTAATTCTCATAACCAGAGTTGGGACAATTAGTTATCTCCATTTTGCAGAGGAGAAGACTGAGGTACAAAAATGATAATGAACAGAGATAATGAACAGAGACACAGCTGGATTTCAGAACGGTCTGACTCAGAACATTGCTCCAGACACCATACATGTCCACATGAACTCTTTGCACACATTCTGCAGACCGCCACACTTTCAATCTGTCATTTGCATCTTTAGGTGGAATTAGGCAGAATCATGGGTTGCCAGGGAAGTAGCTAAATCTTCCCAGAGTCAAGATGTGGGTGGGGACAGAAGACCTTGAGAATCGGGTTTCCTGGCATGTGGCCACATTGGCTCTTTATGAATCTCAGGTGATCCTGCTGGCTGAGCTGGATCCCTTTGTGGGTCTGTGTGTGAACTGAGCTATCTCTGGGGATGAGGTATAATTTTTGTTCCTTAAGGAGGGGATAGTTTGGTTACTGCTCGTGGTAACGCTGATCCTAAGAAGCTTAAGTTAGCCACATAAGCTTTGTCTTTTTTCCAAGGGAGGAAAAAACCCCTCATTTGCACAGAAGAGCACTGGTTGAATCTAGGTCATATTTGTCCTGTCCAGCTTGTTTCTCCGGTTTCAAAACAGAAGAAATTGTTAGAGTGCCAGTAGCTTCCAGGGAGCGTTTGGATTTTCACTTCTTTGATTCTGGTTTTATAGAATGGTGATCCCATTGGGATATTATGTGTGATGAGGCTCAGAGAAGTTGAAATAAGTTTTAACTTAGTCCCACGTCCTTATGTATGTACCAAAGGATGTTACAGATAATACGAACCTTATCTATATTACATTGCAAAGGTGGAAAAGAAGGTAAACTAGATGATATACACGCATCCCATTGGCTCTTTATGAAGCCATCCCATGTTCTGATTACCTGAAGTCCCTGCTGACGGATCGGGGATTTGCATGCTCTTCCCTAAGATCCACCGTAGTTATATTTAAACCTTTTGGGGGTCTGCCTTTGTGAAGAGAGAATTGTGATGTGACACGGGTGCTGCTGGGAAGCAGAGACAGATAAGGTCATTCCCCTGTGACTGGGGGTCCCAGTCACAGCCGTGGAGCACCTTCCACACTGACTACACGGAATGACAGCAAATGAAAGCTCCACCTTGAAAAAGGCTAAACCCCAAGACAACATAGAGTTCTTTTTTTTGTTGTTCTTTTTTTTGTTCAGCATAACCTGGGGAATCATGGAAGGGTTAATGACCATTTTGGAGTCCCCGAGGAATTTTTGACCAAAAGTTCCATGTACGTGGCTCAAAGTATTAGCACAGTAAACATATAGATTAATTCTGCTGAATATTTCTAGAACTTCAGAGAAAAATCCATCTGAAAACGTTTTGAGCCACATACTGGTCATGCTGTCAGCGAACGCCTGAGAAAGAAGACAGTTCGTTAGGACCAACCTGTTCCAATCAGTTGTGCCATCGATCCTTATCTTGTACATTTTGTCACATACAAATGGATTGGTTAGGTTTTTTCTCTCTCTCTTTTTTTTAAATAATTTGATTTGTGTTTTTCACCTAAAAAACCAGAAAGCTCCCAAATCTAGCGTCCATCAAGAAAAAACAAGTGTGCGCTTAAGATTCAGTTTTCCTTCACTGGAAAGCTGCTTGTGTTCTGCCCTCTGTCAGGGCAGTGCTTGGATAACGAATGGTCTGCCTGGCCTCCCACACGAGTTAGTGCGCTGCCGAGTCCTCAGCTACCCGTTGTCACAGTCTGAGTTCTGGCCTCTGACTCTCAACACATGGCGTTCAGCTCTGCCATGAGGCAACGACCCTGACCTTGGAGCCACAGGCCCTGGCTCGAGCCTCGTCACCCTGCATGGCTGTGTGATATGGGGCAGACTAGTTCCTGCATTTGGAAAATGGGGATGATAATTTCTACTTTACAGGATTATAACAGTAGAATAAGATGATGGAGATGAATGTGCTTTGAAAAGTCACCAAGTTGGGGTGTATTAGTCCCAAGTCCTTAAGTTTGTACCAAAGGATGTTATAGACAATATGGTTCTTATCTATATTACATTGCAAAGGTGGAAAAGAAGATATACTAAAACAATAACAATAATATATTCAGCCATCAGTCTGTCCCTGTATTGAGAAAGGAAAGATTGTGTTGGAAAGGCTGAAAGTTTGTGCCAGGAGTGATTCTTTCAGGGCCAGCCTTAGGTAAACCTTGGATATCAATAGGGCCCCCCAGTTATTTCAGGCCCTAATACCTCAGTCTTCCCCAACTACTCTTGTCCCCCTTTGCTTGTCATTGCATGATTTCAGGAAGCTTTTGGTCATTTTAGAGTTGGATTAGCCTGGAACAGGTGCGGCTCGAAGTTAGATTAGAGTGTCAGATCAAGTTGGTGTTACTGGGTTCTGTTTTATTTTGTTTTAATTCATGTACTTACCTAAGGCCTTTTGAGCATCTACTGAGAGCCAAGGCCTACTGTGAGTTCCAAAAGAATGTTTCATCTTAGTTGCCAACATTTAAAATGTTGACTATTTTACATTTTAAAAATCTGCATTTCTGTCTTGCCTTTAGGTATAATTGTTTTGGGGAATGAAAACTTTTTACCAAATTAAATTCTACATGGAGCCAGAATACACAAAACATAAAAATCGGGGCTCTGGTTGACATTGGGTTTGTTACGTGAGCTTTTATTCCTCGATGGGTTACATTTTAGCTAAGGCTCCCTAGAATGGTCTTCAAGAAGAGCAATGTGGGTGCATTGGGCAGAGCTGGCCCCTCTAGGATTGGTAGCAGAGGTACTCAATCCCAGGCCAGATGTGGCTCTCACATGGGTGTAGGCAGAGCATGACCAGGCGGGTGGGGGGCAGGGACAGACTGGGAGTTTGATAGATTGACAGCATGGGTGCCAGCAGGAGCTGCTAGATGGCAGCTCTTCCTACCTTTCTCCCGCCATGTGCTGTTCTAAGCACTGAGCAGGCAGTAGCTCCTTTACAACCACCTCTTAGCAACAATGAGCTTGGGACTATTATTATCCTGTTATATCTGAAAAAACTGAGGCACAAAGGTTTTCAAAAGATCATTCTGTCATGGCCACTCAAACCCAGCCAGCCAGATGCCAAAGCCTCTGGTCTTAAGCTACTGTCCTTCCCTCATCTGCCTCTGGGAGAGTGCCGTAAACAACTGACTGCATGGCAGGCCCACCCAGGTCTAACCTCAGAGCAGAGCACAGAGCTGTACATCAATCAAAACTATGGCTCAGTTTAGACTCTGAGAAATCTCGAGACATGTAGGAGCTGTCGTGCTTCCAATTTAGATGCCTCCAGGGACCAGGTAGCCAGCACGAAGAGAGACGGGGCCCCCCGGAATTGCAGAGTATACCCTGCCTAAAGGAATTCCAGTTAAAACATCTCCAAACTGCTCTTTAGATCCCCATAGTAAGAAGGTTTAGTAGAGCACAGCAGCAAAATTAGATATTGTCCTGGTTTCATGTATATTTTCTGCTCCTGTCTCCCAGCTGGAAGCTAAGGTAGGCCCCCTGGATAGAGTGGTAACTGAGGGGGCCTTCAGGCCATGACCAGGTCTTTGGTAATGTCTGCCCTTCTCAGGTGCTGATGCCTGACTACAGTGTGTTGTGTTGGACTTTCAAGACTTGCATTATAAGGGTGTAGCTAAGGAGGGAAGTTTGAGTGGCTCTCCTGGGAGACTTCTGGGCCCCGGTGAAATCTGCAGGAAAATCGTTTCCCACCTCTCCGGTCCTCCTGTGGACTGGCAGTGTGAGACTGTGGCTCTCAAGAGGACACCACACGTTGTGTCTCCGTGGTTGAGGACAGAGAGTAACTGGAGAGGTCAAATCATAGGTATGAAGTTATATTTCCATGGACTCTGTATTTCCCTCTTTCATCCATTTTTGAAGTAATTTCCACTGATCTTCCACCCGTCCCCCAAATCCACGAAATATCTTTCACTGAGAACCTGTAAGCAGAAGAAACTGCAGCATCCAGGAGTGTGGTGATTTTAGGGGGATCTCTTGTAACAGGCCTCGGCAGAGCATACATACCCTCTCTCCATGGCAAAGAAGACATCTAAATCATCTTGTAATCGAAAAGGTAGTCATGAAGCTGCAATAACTATAATCATAATTGCCCAGGAAAGGAAAAACTGAATTAGTTTTAATGCACACTGCACCATGAGAGAATAAATGAACAATTTAAGCAATATCCCACGTGTATCAATTAATAAGTTAGTCATTTCATTGGACAAATGGAAACTTGCACATGTTGAATGAGTAAGTTTGACTTCTTTAATCGGGATGGACTAATTCTGTTTTACATTTACCTGAAAGATCCTTTTGGATGAAAGGAAATTGAGGTGACAGGGCCTGTCAGGTCCTCTTTGAAATCCTCTAAACCTCTGCTGGATCTATGCTAACAGAAGATTAAAAACCGC
>NW_006285042.1:4967138-4970497 GCF_000327345.1 Myotis davidii | reverse complement strand
GCAACGGTGAACCTTTTTTTAGGGGAAATAGGTGCGGACGCAGAAGTCTCTCAAAGGAGCAGCCAAATCAAGTGACAGAGCTGCCCATTGCCTCTGCAGGGCCCCTCCATTCCATTATTAGCAGGATTTGATAGTGTCTCACCTTTTCCTTCCAAGAAAGGAATGAAGCACGCTGTGTTATCCCTGCCTCATCGGGCAGGGCGCTGTGACTTCACGGGGTGCTGGAGGAGTTATTGACGGCGCTGTTGGGGTTTCATTATTTACATGTCTGTGCTGTGCTTTCTCCACCCCAGGCCGGGTACAGATGCTGCCCCAGGCGGTCTGTCTCCTGCACGCGCTGCTGGAGAATGGACACACCGTGTACGTTCACTGCAACGCGGGGGTTGGCCGGTCCACGGCAGCTGTGTGCGGCTGGCTCCACTACGTGTTGGGCTGGAAGCTGAGGAAGGTGCAGTACTTCCTCATGGCCAAAAGGCCAGCGGTCTACATTGATGAAGACGCATTGGCCCGGGCACAAGAAGATTTTTTTCAGAAATTTGGGAACGTGCGTTCTTCCATATGCAGTGTGTAGGTGGCCCATCTCCCCCCACCTCCTGATTTCCTTTGGAAGCTGGGGTGACAGTAGTACAATGACCTAGGAATAAAGATTCCACCTGAAGAGACAGATCGCTGGCTTCTCCCCCAACCCGCCTCCTTTAGTCTGGGGTTGACTTTCTGTTACATTTTGGTTGAGCTGTATTGCCTTTGAAGTATTTTACAAAGGAAGCTGTGACTGACACATGAGAAAAGCTACAAGCGCCTGGGCTGTGCAGTGTTGTTCTAGCGTCAGATAGAAAGGGAAGGCGTGCAGTTCCTGCTGCCGGCAAGCGGACCAGCCCTTTGCGTGATAGACACTGCGTCTGTTGTATTATGAAGTCATGACATTTGCTGCCTTGTAACGTGGTATTCAGAAGAAAGATAGGATGTTATGTAGATTTCATCACTTGTATGTGTGTGTACACACACGCACACACACACGCACACACACACTTTCATACTGAGGTTATAAAAACATACACACATGCACACACACACACACACACACACACACTTTCATACTGAGGTTATAAAGTGAGAGCTGGTGAACTGCCAAAGAAGGATATAAGGGTAGAAGCCTGGATTGTGACAAAGTAAGAGCTCAATGTGACCAAAATTGATGGCTTTCTAGACGTTGTTTTGCATCCTGCTTCAAAGTCTGTTCTGTTCCAGGGCATCACCTTCCTTATCTACCCATAACCCTGGGTAATACTCAGAGTAGAGTTATAATGTCTCTATTTGATTGAGGCTCAATGAGCATAGATAGCTTGCCCAAGGTTTTCTGGCTATTCAGGGATGAACTGGAGTGTATTTGACTCAGTGCTTTTTCAACACAACTTGTTTTTCCAGCAAGCTGTATGAATTCAGCTTCTCTATCTCAGAGTAAGGTTGATTTTCTGCAGCAGTTTCTACCGTGAGAAATGGAACAGCATTCTGATCAGTTGCCAAAGAATTTAGGAGAGTACTTATATTTTGAACAACCTATTTTAAGACATGGTGGGCTGTCTCAAGGCCAAAGTGGCCTGAGCTGTAGCTCACAAGAGGAACTATACGGGGTGGGGCAAACCTAGTACAAGAAATAGTTTATTCTTTTATTATTATTTATTAATTATTGTATTATTTTCCATATGAACAACTGTAAGCCTACTTTTGCCCTACCCTGTATTATCAGAAAAGCCCAAAGAGCCCAAATCCATATGTCATTGTCCCCCAGCTTGGGAATGATCCTGCTCCACACTCAGTCGAATACAGTATGCAGTTACTGCACCTCCAGAATTTGCACTCACTACCTTACCCTAGACTCTACAGGAAACACAAAGATGAACAAGACTTTGCCTTCCAAAGCTCAAAGCCTGGGAGCAGCCCTGTGTCCAATCAACTATGATGCAGGATTGAACTGTGAATGCCATGCTAGAACGGGGAGAGGGGATGTAACTTTTTTTGGGTGCCTCTTATGTGCTAGCTGTTTAACCATCTTACCACTTTTTATCTTCCTAGTACCCTATGAATGAGGCTTTGTTAGCTCCATTATGGAGACCAGGAAACTAAGGCCCTGAGAGGCTAAATCAGTTGTGTAGGATACATGGTGATTAAATAGATGAAATGAGATGCAAAGCTAGGTTTGTCTGACTCAAAGCCCATACTTTTCCTATTAAATTCTGATGCTTATTTACTTTTCCGCTCCTCTTTCCTTTCATAAATATTTATTGACAGACACGAGAGAGTCTGATTTAGGAAGTATGGGGTGTAAGAAGGATATAAGGTGAGCCCCAGTGGAGTTCAGAGGAGAGGAAGATGTCTTATGACTATTGGATTCAGGGGAGATGGCATTTGATTTGGGCAGAGAGGGCTAGACAAGACACATTTCTCCCTCAATTTTATAGTTGGATTTATAAACCAAGATTGAGTAATATGAAGTCCAGCTCCCTTGTTAAAAGGAACTAGAGATAGCTATTGTATTAAAGTAACCCCTTTATACTAGTAATGTGTTGTATGAAATTTAACCTTAAAAATGAAATATTTCTAACTATGTATGTGTGTGTTAGGGTGTGTGTGTGTGTGTGTGTGAGAGAGAGAGAGAGAGAGAGAGAGAGAGATGCCTAAGAAGTCAAGTGATGTAATTTCCATTACAGAAAAACCTTTTTGGGTGGATTTTTTTGCTCTGATAGGCAAAATTATTTTAGGGCTATTAAAGAATATTTGGAATAACCTCTCTCTTGTCTTCAGTGGATAGATGTCTAATGTATTTCAAAATAACCTGAAACTTTTTCTAAATAAAAGCATTAAAAATGACCTCTGTGTGCAGGATTTTTTTGTAAAAATGTTATTAATTTTGTCTGCAATCCAGAAGAACAAACTATGTTTTCTTATTTGTAATCTAGTTTATTCCTTTATTTTTCAAAGGAACAAACTAAGACCCAGAGACATCACATGACTCTTGTACAGCAAGGAGTTTCCATTAAGGGTCAGAGGAAAGGGACAAACTGGGAAGCTCAGTCAGGAGATTTATTTTGGTGTTGAGGAGTCACTGGAGAATTCATGGGTGTAAGAGAAGGCAGTGTAGTTAGTGGGAAAGAATTGGTGGGAGGATTAAAGTAATCAGAGTAAGTGGAAGAAACATGGCTAAAATGAAAAAAAAGCAAAGAAAAATGAAATTTTCAAAAGAAGAAGAAACAGGCATTTTTTTTAATAAAGATACTGTAAGGAAGGAGTTGTGACTGTAGACACGGGGGGGTAGAGAGAATGATGGTTTTCCTCCAAGAACGGTGGTTGTAATAAATACT
>NW_006285042.1:4960867-4966572 GCF_000327345.1 Myotis davidii | reverse complement strand
CTGCGCTTCTCTCTGCCTGGATGGCTCTTTTCCAGGTATGCACATGGCTCACTCCCATACCTTATTCACAGATGCCATTCTAGACCACCTACCAAGAATTGCTATTCCCAACCTCAGCCCTTCCTTTTTTTCATTTTTTGCTTTATTTCCCTTCATGGAACTTATTACTGGCCAATATATTGCATCATTTGCTTATTTGTTTTATTGTCTGCATTCTCTCACTACACTTTGAACTTCATAAAGGTACAAGTTTGCATCTGTTTTGTCTGGTGATGTACCTAGAGAGCCTATTGTAGAGTCTGGCGTATGTAGTTCAGTGAGTGAAGGTCAAGAATAGCTGATAACTATTGACAGCATACACGTTCCATGGGCTGTTCTCTAAGGGCTTTGCTATATCAGCCGATTTAATCTTCCCAACAATACTAGGAGATAGATATTATTATTATCCCCATTTTACAGATAAGAACACTAGAGGCATAGAAGAACTGTGAACTTACTTTGAGACAAGTAAGTTTCACTCTCGATTTGATAGAATAAGCTCCTAATGAACCATTCTGTATACACTCTGGGCATACTGCATGTATTAGTTTGCTAAGGCAGCTGTAAGAAAGTACCAGTCTGGCTGCTTAAGCAACAGAAATTTATTGTTTCACAGTTTGGGAAGCAAGGTCACAGTACCAACAGGACTGATTCCTTCTGCGGGATGGGAGGGAGAATCTGCCCAGGCCTTTCACCTGCTTTCCGGTGGTTGGCTGGCAATCTTTGGCATTCCTTGGTTTGTAGAGTCTTCCTATGATTTCTTGTGTATGTCCAGATTTCCCTTCCATAT
Organism: Myotis davidii; assembly: GCF_000327345.1. Taxonomy (NCBI): domain Eukaryota; kingdom Metazoa; phylum Chordata; class Mammalia; order Chiroptera; family Vespertilionidae; genus Myotis; species Myotis davidii. The sequence goes on along the minus strand of NW_006285042.1, from coordinate 4,965,743 downwards.
GTTTTGTTGAGCATATACACAACTGCAGGCCTCACAAAGTCATAAATAAAACTCACAGCTAAAAGATGAGGCAAACCTACTGACCTGTTACATTTCAGATGTCTGAATAGTGGAATTCTCTGTTCCAGAGAAAATTGTGCACCTGATAGTATTGTTATTACATTAGCAGTATTCCCTTTTGAAGTTAACACCAAGTTTTAATTTTTCCCTATTTATAGTATATTGTTTTCTCCAAATGTAATACAAATTTAACTCAGTACTTTACATAAATCATATTTCTGTACACAAAATTTTTGAGTGTTTTTAACACATTAAGCTGATTATTTTAATAAATTAAGCTGATGATTAGAAAATGGAGGTGACACTCTTTGGAAGATACTGGATCATTACATATGTAAACCAATTAGATAGAAGAACCTTGCATATATCACTGGCAAGCAGTAATTGGAGTCCTTTAAGGAAAATTTTTTATTTTTTGTATTTAAATAGTTCTGGATATGCATGATGAAAAACAATTCATGTAAGACAATTCTATTTTGCAGGGTGTTTTTAAAGTGTCTGTTAGCAAATTCCTAGTTTAAATTGAAGCATTAGTCTATTATTCCTCTAGGAATTACTTTCACAAAAATATTTGCTGTTAGTACAGAATATATTTTATCCCTTAGTAGTCTGTTTTCTTTTGAATAAAAGAGAACTGTTTGACCTAAGATACATACTTTTTGATTTTTATTTTTTACTAGAGGGCCAATGCATGAAATTCATGTAAGAGTAGGCCTTCCTTCCCCCAGCTGCCTGCACCGGCTTCCCTCTGGCACCCAGGACCCGGGCTTCCCTCACAGCCCCGGCTTCGTCCGAAGGTCGTCAGGTCTAATTAGCATATTATGCTTTTATTGTTATAGATAACTAGAAGATAAAGGGAATAGAGGATAAAGGAAATTTACATTTTAGTCAGGAGTAAGTCTTTCCACAGCTCATAACTGAGATGTTACCAATAAGATATTTTGCAAAAAAATGAAAATAAAGAGAGGCCGAGTTTAGTAATAGTTCAAGTGAAAACAATCTAGAGTAGTTAAATGAGCCAGCCACTTGCTCTTGTTGCTAAAAAGGCTAACAAAATGATGGGGTGATTTATTACACATACACATATATATAAACAAACAGAGAGTGCTCAGGTCTTGAGCCACAAAGTATAATGCAAAACTTTTGCTCTGAACAATAGTCTATTGAAGGATTATGTTTATTTCTGTACACAGGTTTGTAGGATATTGACCTTTGTAGATTAGTCAGTTTTCCAAAGAGAATATCTATTTTTCCCCAGAGTATAGATGGAGAAAACAAAACCCAGAGAGCTTTTTGTACTAGTAATTTCATCTTTTGAATAATTGTGCAAGTGCTTACTATCTTCCAGGTATTGTATGGAACTTTCACTCATTTAGTAATCATAGTGGCTTTGTTGAGTGGATGTAATTATCAACATATATAGAAGAGAGCATAGGAATATTTGCTTGGGTAAAAGAAGACTGTGGAAAGAAGTAGCACTCTAACTATTTGAAGGACTGACGTATAAATAAGACGATTACCTTGCACATGGTTAGAAGTTACAGGGTGGTAGCGTTCATCTTGCTTTAAGAAAGAAGTTTACAAATAGAGTTGGAAAATGGTAAAACAGATGTTTTTTTTTAGATAGTGAGCTTCCTGCCTGCCACTAAATGATTTTAAAACAGAAGTTGAAAAAACTCCTCCAAAAATGTTTTAAAGAGGATTAATTACTGGATATAAGATTTGACCTTACAACTTCTAAGGTACCTTCCAAAGTTTTCATAATCAATCATCTATGCTTCTAATTATTGATTCATGTTAACTTTCCATTTCTTCTTTTCCTTTGGACATCAAAATATGCAAATTACCACTTACCAAGGTAGCCAAAGGACATTGGAGGGGGAACAAAAGTGTTACAGTGCTCAAGGAGAAAACTGAATGCTCGGTTGGCTCTTGCCACTTCCAAATATTGTTGGAAAAGGTAGGGTAAAGAGAGTGCACAGCATAAATAAAGAAGTGTAAACCTCTGTAGCTATTCAGGGGTTTTCACATTGTGTGCCGAAAATTCTGGAATAACTAATCGGGCCAAAGGAAGTGAGCTGTGGATTGCTCTCCAATGAGAAGAACTTTAAAGGAGAAGGAAGGTCATAGCCTGCAGGAGAGAAGAGGCCATCTTTGCCACAGGAGTCAGCCCCTGAAATCATTTAGAGTTCATGTAACTGCCCTGATTGGGACATTATCTTCTCCGTGTACTTTCCATGTAAGATTTTCATTCAGAATTCTCCATGAAGATTTCACTTTAATACTTGTCTGACAAAAATTTAATCTGATGTCAGTAAAAGAAATTTAAATTTGATGATTCTTGGACCCAGTTCTAGATGATTGGCTAACAGTTCTATGGGGCATATTAGATTAGGTGTATTGACTGGTGAAGTCCTGATCACTTATTTATTTTTTTAAGTATGTTTTTATTGATTTTTTTTAGAGAGAGGAAGGGAAAAGGATGGAGAGTTGAGAGAAAACATCAATGAGAGAAAACATCGATGGGCTGAGAGAAAACATCGATGGGCTGAGAGAAAACACTCACTGGGGGCGGGGGGGGGTCAAGTCTGCAACCGGGGCATGTACCCTGACTGAGAATCGAAACAGTGACCTCTTGGGGCATGAGTTGATGCGCAACCACTGAGCCACACTGGCTGGGCTCACTTATTTATTTTTATTTCAACTTTGACCCAAGCATAGAAGCAGATCAGATTTTTTGATTCAGAGCACTACTAAGGCAAGCATAATAGACATACAAGGATCTTATTAATTACCTAGTCTTCTGCACGAATACCATCCTCTCTTTCCCATTGGAATAACTTATTTCACTGTTTCACAGAACAAGAGCTCTTTGCTGTGAGGATGTCTTAGCCAAGCACATTAAAGAGAAGGATACTTGTGAATATGATCACATTTCTTCGTCTCCTGAGTAGTTTTCTTTCTATTTTCACTGCTGTTTAATTTCTTCCCTTTGACATAATTTGCTGCTTGTTCAGTTAAACAGAGTTAGATATTTGTGTTAATTAGATATTTGTTGCCTACACTGAAGTGGCAGTACTTAGCTCGTGATGGGAGCTGGCATTAGATGCTCATTCTGAGAGCATCTCTTTGTTTTGCCATTTTCTCTGTGATGCACTTGTATCTACTAGTATTTCTTTGGACTGTGTATGGCTCTCTGCAAATACATCACACTTAAATGGGTTCTTGAAGAAGCACTTCTTTTGTAGTCTGCTGTTTTAAAAATGGGTTGATGATGTTGTTTTCTTCCTTAGTACCACTGGAGAAGAGAGGTGACCAACTAAAGAGGTAACATGAACATTTCCTTTTATTCACCAAGATCTTGAACTGTTTATGAGATGATATGTGTGAAGCAAATGTAAGAGGTAACATGAGTGCATGCAGAAAGCAAGTCGTTTTACAAAAGAAAACAACTTGAAAAGGGCATTAATGAAATAGTTCTTAAGTGTAATTCTGATTCTTCAAGCTTTAGACTAGTGATGGCGAACCTTTTGAGCTCGGCATGTCAGCATTTTGAAAAACCCTAACTTAACTCTGGTGCCATGTCACATATAGAAATTTGTTGATATTTGCAACCATGGTAAAACAAAGACTTATATTTTTGATATTTATTTTATATATTTAAATGCCATTTAACAAAGAAAAATCAACCAAAAAAATGAGTTCATGTGTCACCTCTGACACACGTCATAGGTTTGCTATCACTGTTTTAGACAGTGTATGTGCATGCATGCTTCAGTATCCTATCTAATAAAAGACAAAAAGGGTAATTAACTGTACCTCCACTATGCTTCCCATTGGCTAATCAGGATGATATGCAAATTAACTGCCAACAAAGATGGTGGCTAACCGCCAACAAAGGTGGCGGCTAATTTGTATACTGCAGGCAGGGCTGGACAGCACCATTCTACCTGCTCCGCTGCCATCCGGGCCTGCTATCTGTGACCCAGGCAGCAGGCATCCCATATGGGACCTGACACAGGGTTGGCGGGTGGGACCGCAGTGATCTGCCACTGGCCACACCCCCAATCACCCTCCCGCGGGGATCCGGGGTTGGTGGGAGCGACCGCACTGATCTGCCAGGCGCTAAGCACTGATCTGCCACTGGCCATGCCCACAAACGGCCCTCCCGCGGGGATCCTGGGCTGCGGGTGCTAATGCACAGATCTGCCACCTGCCACGCCCACAAACGGCCCTTCCGCAGGGATCTGAGGCTGGTGGGTGCTAATGCACAGATCCGCCACTGGCCACGCCCACACACAGCCCTCCTGTGGGGACCTGGGCCTGGAGGGAGCAACCGTATAGTTAAGGCAGAAATTCCAGATGAGAACCAGTGTCCTCGACTTTTTCAAATTGTAAAATCAAATATGGTACATGGACCATGTGGAATGCAAAATCCAAGTAGTCCATTATGGAAAATGTTCAAGGGGATATCTGAAAGAATTTCAAAATGCAATCATTGGAAATACTGATGGATATCCCAAATACAAACGAAGATCTGGTAGTACCATTTCTATTGGAAATAAAATTGTCAATAATACTTGGGTTGTCCCTTATAACCCATATTTGTGCCTCAAGTATAACTGTCATATAAATGTTGAAGTCTGTGCATCAATTAGAAGTGTCAAATATCTATTTAAATACATCTATAAAGGGCACGACTGTGCAAATATTCAAATTTCTGAGAAAAATATCAATCATGACGAAGTACAGGACTTCATTGATTCCAGGTATGTGAGCACTCCTGTTTGGAGACTTTTTGGAATGCACATGCACA
>NW_006285042.1:4958860-4959791 GCF_000327345.1 Myotis davidii | reverse complement strand
AAGTTGTCTCTTACTACAAATATGAGATCAGAGGATTCTGCTTATAGTGAATAGTTAGTAAAACTTGGGGATGGCAAACTTGATAGCAGTTTTCATTTAGGAACAGATATTATTGAAATCCCCCCTGAAATGATTTGTAATGGATCTATTATTGAAGCCACCTTTGGAAATAGTATATCAATAGATAATATCAAAAAAATATCTAAACGTGCAATTCTTTGTCCAAAAAATGAGCATGTTCACAACTTAAATGAAGAAATTTTGGATATATTTGATAGAGAGTTTCACACATATTTGAGTGATGATTCCATTGACTCAACAGATGATGCTGAAAAGGAATATTACTCCTTCGGGAATGCCATGTCATAAATTAAAATTGAAAGTGGGTGCAATCATCATGCTATTGAGAAATCTCAATAGTAAATGGGGTCTTTGTAATGGTACCAGATTTATTATCAAAAGATTACTACCTAACATTATCAAAGCTGAAGTATTAACCGGATCTGCAGAGGGAGAGGTTGTTTTTATTCCAAGAATTGATTTGTCCCTATCTGACACTGGTCTCCTGTTTAAATTAATTTGACAACAGTTTCCTGTGATGCCAGCATTTGCAATGACTATTAATAAATAAATCACAAGGACAAACTCTAGACAGAGTAGAATATTCCTACCTGAACCCGTTTTCGCACATGGTCAATTATATGTTGCTTTCTCTCGAGTTTGAAGAACATGTGATGTTAAAGTTAAAGTTGTAAATACTTTAGCACAAGGGAAATTAGTCAAGCACTCTGAAAGTGTTTTTACTCTTAATGTGGTATACAGGTAGATATTAGAATAAGTTTAATTAATTTATCAGTCATTGTTTTTATCAATGTTTTTATATCATGTTTTAGTTTTTATATTATGTTTTATATTATATCTTTGTTGTTAT
>NW_006285042.1:4945617-4958791 GCF_000327345.1 Myotis davidii | reverse complement strand
TTTTATCATTTTATTATTGTTTATTTATTAATAAAATTATGTATTATTTTCATATACATTGTACTCATTTCCTCTTATCACACTTTTATTATCGAGAAAGGGCAAATAGCAATATTAAAATATTTCCTCTAATTAATTCCCTTTCAATGTGCATGAATTTCATGCACCGGGTCACTAGTGTATATATATATAAAGAGGTAATATGAAAATTAGCTGGGACACTGTAACAGGTCATGATTGGACCATTAGCATATTAGCTTTTTATTAGCTCCTATGTGTGCTGTGGGGCATTGCTCTGGAGATGGGGCAGAAGTGGGGAGGTGCTGGGAAAAGGCAGGACTAGCCTGAGGCCACTGGAGGGTAAGCAGTGCCGTGGGAGCAGGCAGAAGGGAGAAGGTGAGAAGGACAGTGCCACGGGAGAAGGCATAAGGGAGAGCAGAAGGGAGAAGGTGAAAAGGCTGGCATCGCCCACAAGCACGCAGAAGGGAGAAGGTGAGAAGGCCGGCACCAGAGGAGAAGGCAGAAGGGAGAAGGTGGTAGTTAGGGTGATCAGGCCAGAAGTGGAGAGCAGATAGGTAGTTAGGGGGATCAGGCCAGGAGGGGAGAGCAGTTAGGCAGTTAGGGTGATCAAGTCAGCAGGGAAGAGCAGTTAGGGCCATCAGGTTGGCATCAGATTGCACCAGTTAGGTGCAATCAGGTGGGCAGTCAGAGAGATTAGGGGTGATCAGGCAGGGAGGCAGAGGCAGTTAGGGGTGATCAAGCAGACAGGCAGGTGAGCAGTTAGGAGCCAGTGGTTCCAGATTATGAGAAGGATCTCGGATTGGAGAGGGTGCAGGCCGGGCTGAGGGACAACCCCCCCGGCCATGCATGAATTTCATGCACCGGGCCTCTAGTATATATATAAAACTATTTTTGAATCCTGTGTCCTGGCTTCCCATGCACTCAGAAATCATGAGCCCAGTGCCCAAGCAAAGGGTTAAAACAGTACTAGTAAGTATTGACCCCACATGATAGGGAGCACTTTGAAAATCCAATGTAACTTCTTTTTGCCTGCTCACCCTCTTGATTTATATTATCTTGAACATAGGGCAGGTTGGGATGGGGATCCCATGTCAGCTGAAGGTGCAGGACCAGTGATATGCCTCCCTCCATAGTGCGGCGCTGCCCCTTGTCAGTCAGAGCAGCTGTGCCATCCTCTCTCTCCCATTACAAGCCACACACTACTGTCATTTTCACCTCCTGTGCAGTCTTCATTCTGTCCACCCACCTTACTGTTAAACTAACTTCATTTGTTTCATGTTTTTCCCTCCTATCTGTCCCGCTTCCCTCCCTGCCCCACCCCAGGTTATAGCCAGTCCCAGGTACTTTTTATTTTGTATCTTGATCAGCTTCAACCCATAAAACATATAATCTGTCTCTGGTATAATTATAAATGTAATTTTTGCCATCCTCTTGCTCTTTTAAGCACCGATTATCCTGCTCCATTCCTTCCTTCCCTCTCCCCACCCCAGTAATGCCAATAAGTCTGAGTATGAATGTCAAGGAAGCTTCATTCTGGCCCCCAGGCTTGTCCTACTCAGGTATAAGCCATCTCTTCTCCTGTCCCCAACTGTCTGGTCTTCCTTCCTACTCATGTCTTACTTTCATGGTTGGGCAATGGCTGTATTCTAAGTTCTAGAGACAACGTGATTGAATATTAAAAGTCTGGTATATTTAGTGCTCTCCCCAAAATTAGACAACAAAAAAGGGACCTGCTTATACACTGCAAAGATCTCCTAAGCGTGAATCTCAAGCAGTGAAAAGTCTGATACTATGATGGTCTAGGTCAGTGGTTGGCAAACTGCGGCTCTTTGGCCCCTTGAGTGTGGCTCTTCCACAAAATACTGACTTCTGTGCATGGGCCACGAAGTTTCAATTGCACTGTACGTGCGCGCCCACACGTGGTATTTTGTGGAAGAGCCACACTCAAGGGGCCAAAGAGCCGCACCTGGCTTGTGAGCCACAGTTTGCCAACCACTGGTCTTGGTGATCTTTAGAGACCAGTGGTCCTCTTTTGTATTTGTCAAATTGAGATCTTCTAGCAAGCCATCAACATACTTCTATGGCTTGAAATGTAATATGCTTTATTCTATTTTTCCAAAAGGAAGTAATGTTGTTCATGAAGGGATATATTTTACATGAGATTATGAGAAATAAAAGAGCTATTCTCTTTTACTCATTTTTCTTAAATTGCCTTCCCTTTCTTTTATGTTCTTTGGAACATCTTGAAGAACTATTTGATTTATGAAAATTATTCTCAGGCTCTGGAGCAAATGACACTAAATACTGTACATTTTCAGTAAATTAATGTTCATGAATTATTTACTTTGAAGATGGTAATAAAACTAAATGGGGAAATTTCTCTGCATGAGAAAAATATTATTTCATGTTGAATAGAATATTTCAAGATATTCTACTGTGTCTGGGTTATATTTCCCAATAGTTGCACTTTGTGGATTCAATATAAAATTTACATTTATAAGATGAGGGTGAAAGCTAATGCTGAATCATTCAAATATGTATATGATTTATTTTGTACCAGGAGTGAAATTTGTTAAAAGGGAGCATCCTAAATGGTTCAATATGCCCAAATGTATATTATATTTTTTCAGTCTTATAGTAAACTCCTAAAGGAAATTTTCAAAACTTTGTATACAGTAATATTATCCAGCAGACATAATAACATTTCTCAAATTCCCAAGAAGTACAAACTACTTTATTTCCTAAAATGATAAGTTTAAAAAAATATACACACATTGTAGGGATTTTTCTTCATGGCCCCAAAAGAGCATAAATACTTTATGATTATCCGATTTAATTTCTGTCAAACATTTTATTATTCATAGTTCTGTTGGATAAAAATCAAATAATTGACCAATTTCCAGCCTATATGTTTTAATAAAATTTCTCCCCACATCCTCAAATTTACCCCGAAGGCCTTTTTTATTCGCATTTAAATTGCTTAATAGATATTGTTAGTGGTTTGAAATATGACAATGTATTTAGAATCATAGAACTTTTAGCTTTTTAACTGGGAGGGATCCTAAGAGATCATTTCTAGAACAACTTCTTCACTTTACACATAAAAACAATTTGGATGGCAAAGAAGCTAAGTAAGCCACCTGAGATATATGGCAGAAATATTAATTCCCAGTTCAGGGGCCTACGTCAGTTCAACAAACATTTATTGAATTGTACTGGGGATTTTTAAGTAATTGAGAAATAATGTCGACTTCTAGGAGCTCATAATCTAATTGGGTGTGCAAATGTATAAATAGAAAAAATGTAAATAGAATGTGTTAAATATGGTAATAAAGGTAAGTGCAGGATAAAAATGTAAAAGGGAGGAATTTATTAATATAAGTACTTTTACTTTTCATCAACTAACATTAATTTGGCACCTACTAAATGCCAGATGATAGGTATTGGTGAACTAAAGTAGCTGAACTTCCTGATCTCAGGCTTTTTAGTCTTTGGGGGACAGATGTCAATGAATTAATCACATAAAATTATACTTAAAATTAAAAGTGCTTTGACTGCAGGTATTGAAAGCACATAACAAGAGAACCTGACTATACTGGGGGTTCAAGAAAGAATTTTTGCTCATCAGTCATTGGGACAACCCATAAGTCAAAGGGGTCAGCCTCACTTACTTTAACAGTCAAGTTAAAAAGATTACATATATATTTACTGATTTTAGAGAGGAAGGGAGAGGGAGAGAGAGAGAGTAATGTAAATGATGAGAGAGAATCATTGATCGGTTGCCTCCTGCACTCCCCACACTGGAGATTAAGCCTGCAACTCGGGCATGTGCCCTGATTGGGAATCGAACCATGACCTCCCAGTTCAGGGGTCGAGGCTCAACCACTGAACCATGCTGGTCAGGCAATTTTTTTTTTAACTTAGAAATAACAGATGCTTTTATTGATAGCTTTGTTTGTGCTAAAAAAGGAATTCATTAAGGGTATTTGGCAGTGTCACAGGCTTGGAGGAGTCACAGCCAGAAATGATGCCTCAGTTGCAGAGATGCTGTTATTTACATGGCCAAGTGCAGGCACCACAGAGTCCATTGACCAGGAGTGTGGGTGCCAGCATAAAGACTTCTGTCACTCTGTCTCTGGACCCATGTCACTGGATATCTCTGGTCACTCTATTGGACTCAATTTTAGGAGGAGACTACGTCTTCATGCTGCTGCCTTCCAAAAATGAAGACTCGAGCAGAGGCACATCTGTCATAAAGCTACTGAAGCTTAAGCTCAGGGCCCCTCACTTGCATGTCCCTTCCACAACCCTAGCAACATATTTATTTGGTTCAGGTATTTTTGCTCCTGTAGGGCACTGGAAGTGTGTGCTTATTGATGTTCTTGAGGACCTTGGGGCTCTTGCTGTGCTAGATCACAGATGGGTTCAATTTGTAGCTTTCAACATGGTTCCCAAACAAGTCAACTGACATTGACTTGGCCTCCTTTGGATGAAGTCTTTTCAGGTGTCCATCTCCAGACTAGGGAAGTTTCATTCATATTGAGTATTTGCTCTGACAAGTAATTTTTCTCCACCATCAGCTTAGCTAGAGTTTCTAAAGATTCTTCAACTGCCTTCACATCATCATTCACAGACTCACCATTCACTTCCATGTTATATATTGAATATTGAGTCTTGCATTGTTTAAACCACCCGGAGCTAGCAGTAAAATTCAACATCGTAGTTGGGTCTGGCCATTTCTTACACATTAGGTTTGTTTATGCCAGCATTGCCACCAACACGTGAATAATGCGTTATGCTACAATGCTAGGAGGGCTACAATGTCACTAGGCAACAGGAATTTTTCAGCGTCGTTATAATCATAGGAGACTACCATTGTATATGTGGTCCACTGTTGACTGAAATGTCATTATTGGGCACATGAATGTAATCTACCGATTCTTATATAGGAGCCTTGTTGATGTGATATTTAGATGTGGGTGAGACGTGTTCTGTAATCTCATGATTAAATCTGAGGTCTTTTAGTGGGCCTGTGCCCTTGGGCTATAAACTTCACAAGTGTTTGTAGTTTTTTCCCTCTATACATCAGTGGTTCTGAACCTGTGGGTCGCGACCCCTTTGGAGGTTGAACGACCCTTTCACAGGGGCCACCTAAGACCATCGGAAAACACATATATAATTACATATTGTTTTTGTGATTAATCACTATGCTTTAATTATGTTCAATTTGTAACAATGAAATTGGGGGTCACCACAACATGAGAAATTGTATTAAAGGGTCGTGGCATTAGGAAGGTTGAGAACCACTGCTCTACATAGAGAATAAAATAAGAGGGCTAGAGGTGTATAGGATTCTAGAAAAGTCTTTCCCCTTTGTTATGGAGAACATTCAGCTCATTGATTACTCTCCCTTCCACCAGAGCCATGAGGGGATCTTTCTTAGCTCTTCACCATGAGAATCCTTTGAGATTCCTAAATCCACAAAGGTGTGAGGGTGTCCCTAAGACTGTGGCCCCAAGGAGTGTCTCATTTGCATTCGAGTCCACATTCAGACTCCAGAAATTTGTCAAAATTACCATTTAAGTGCATGGCTGTTGCAACATTGGTTCTGGGTAAATAGGCCTTGACTGTGGTTTCCTATATTTTTCTGCCTCTGTGTTTCAGCGTTCCAGTTTGCCCTGGTACTTCAATTCTCTGAGAGAGGTTATTGATTTTTAGTTTGTTCAGTTTTTTTTTGTTTTTTTAAAGAATGGCAGTGACAATGTCCAAGCTCTTTACACATCAGAACTGAAACTGGAGGTTATTTTTTACAAGTTTCATTTTGCTTGTCTTGCTTCTTTTAAAAAGAATTGTATACATATTGCTTACATAACCCAGATATTACTGTTTTTTTTTTATTAATTCAAGATGATTCTCTTTTGGCCTCACATCAGTCAGTACATGAAACTACCCCACGTATCCTCCCCAGCAGTGATACTCAGCTTCCATTTCTCCATTAAAACTGGATTCTGTAAATAAAGTACTCATTATTTTGTGGAGGTAAGCACATTTGTAAATGAAAAGGGACATAATGAAATGCCCTGTGCAGTTGCAACCTAGACCATACTTTCCTCATCAACAGCTACTTCCAAGTAGCTGGAATCCATCCGCGCTCTCACAATGGTGGGCTTATTCTGTAAACCAACTCCAGGCCCACACTCTCCAGAAACCTGGCTGTTTCCACAGAACAGTGCTGTCTCTTTCTCTCTGGCACATTTCTTAGTTGCCAGCAGATTTTGTGTTCCTGCCATAGACATTCCCTTTTGAAGAGATCTAGATCTTGGCTTTGGTTGAGGAGAATGTTCTCTCCTAGTCATTATTTCCCTTATTTTCCACTCTTCGTTAGCCTGGGGCAAGAACTTTTGCATCTGCTTCCACTAGCCCCTTAAAGTTCTCCATCTCTTTTAGTGGTTAACTACCTTCTAATAATGAATAATTCCTTATAGTTCAAATAATAGTGTGGTTTCTGTCATGATGGAATTGACCGATTGGTCACAGGCCATTTTTTCCTGAGTCTTTACCTATCTGGGTGAATAGATCTTGGCTGTGGTTTTCTATATTTCTCTCTCTGATATCACAGGTTTAAGTTTATAGACGTAAGTCATAGACTACATTTAGTCATCCTTTAACATTTAGCATCTTGCACTATTCTAATAAAAGGACAAACAGAGTTTGGGAAATGAATAGATAATGGTGATTATTTTTTAAAATCATCAAAATGGGAATGTTTCTCTACCTTTATGATACAAAAAGGAAAAATAGGTTAGAACAATAAATGCCAATTAATATGATATTTCCTAAACTCTTATACTTTAAAAATTTCCTTAACAATTTCTCAAATTTGAATTAACTTTAGATTAGTAATGAAAACTGGAATGAAGTTTCCTGAAGAACATTTCTCATAAAATAGCTCAATTCTCCTCCAAGTTAAGCATGTTCCACATGAGGACTTTTTAATTCTGTTCTCTAAGGAATTAATTCATGAAATGCATGATTTGACCAATCTTGTTAAATAAAACATAAATAGGCTTATAAAGTAAAACCAATTTACTTTTCTATAGGACTCGTGGCTTCTATTAGATTCTTTCTAACACTAAAGAATGTTAAATTGTGAGATTATTTCCCCCATACGATAAACATGTCAGTAGTATCCTCAATGAAGTCTAGCTCTAATATCCTGCATTTGGTAGTGGAGACATATTATTAAGGCATCCCGGTTGACTATATAATTCACTTCAGTTCAGCTAAATCTGTAACTTATTTTCCAAACAGAATACTATCTGATTTGTGCATGTCTAATTTTTTAAAATTAGGAAGTTTTATTTATGAGATTTCATCAACATTACATTTTTATTTTCAAATATCTTGAAAAATTGAATTTTAAAGAATAGGATGGATTTGCTTAAGAAAAATGGCATCTCTTTTAAGATTTTAGATGTTGTTTTATACTTCATCAAAAGTTCTTTAATCAAAATTCTTATTTTTTTCTTCTCTTGGGAATGATTTAAGGGTTGGATTAAGTGAGAATTCATACCTTTAGAAGGTATGAATTGGGTACTCAATGTGTGTGGTACATCACAAGGTCTTATAAAGTACGTTCTGGCCCTGGCTTCACCTGTTTGAAAAAACATGAGTCCCTTCTCTCCCTAACTTGCTGTATTGAGAGAATTCTTATCTACAGAAGTCAAGGAACAGCTGTTTACTAATGGATCACAGCAGGAGAATAAACATAGCAGTCTGGGCAGAGGATATTTTTCACTCTTGTGCAACTTGTTTCTCAATATTTTGTCCTTTGTTGTGGATTATAAAGTGTGTATGTGAAAGTAAACACCAGGGAATCACTCTCCCTCTCCCTCATGAGGAATAACACTTGGAAGCCTATTAGTAATTCATATATTCTGAGCCATGTGCAATGCAGCTCTTTATTGAATAAAATGAGTTCAAAATAAACATGGGTTTGGTTCACTTTTCTCATTAATCATAAGAACAATGTATTGATATGAGAATGTTTCTTTCAAAGAGGGCATCTCTGGTTTGGCTGTTTTTATATGCTGCTAACTTATTACAAATTGCTGCCTGCCTTCCACAATTACACGGCTATTGTCATATGCTAGGTAAGACATTATGAGAGTGAATCAGAGGAGAAGCGATTGCAATGAGAACATTTCAAGAAGATACGAGTTTTTAAGGGGTTCAAATACTTGAAAGAAGTCATATAAGGGAAATTGAAAATAACAGCAACACTCATTGGGTTTGACAATTAAGACGTTTTGGCAATGTTGCAATTAGTTTGGGAGCCACAGTGCAAGGGATAAAGATTGATTATTGGTTACTCTTTCTAGAAGATTGGCAGTAAGGACCATCAGAGTTTATTTGGAGGTTTTATTTAGGTAAAGTAAACAGTAAGCATTTCTTTGGGTTGGGGATATATCTGGAACTATTCTTACTATCTTAACTTCTAAAATTTTGTGGTTGGAGGTTGGATTAGGATTGTGAAGATGGTTAGAAATTACTATTAAATAAATAGGTAAGATCATTTTAGGAGACACATGGTTGTCTCCACGTTACACAAAGACCTAAATAAAGGAATGCTTTTTTGACTGTGTGCCTCATATATAATTTACCATATCACTCTATGTTCAAAGAGAGTAGCATTCACTGTTCTCTTTTACATTAATGTGGCTTAAAATAATAGGTGCCTGGGCTTTAGACTCAATGACACAGAGAGTTAATAATAGAATTTCAAAGCATAGACCTTTCTGAAGAGATACTTGGTATTTGACAGTATCCTGCTATTACACCCATGTTTTGCCCCCTACTTCCCAAGGGCAAGACCCCATTCTGAGTGTCAAAGTGTAGCTCAGAAGAATAATAGAAAGAATAAGATTTCTATGCTAAAAAGACTATAAAATTTAAGAAGATTGTGAAGATGGTGTAGCAGGAAAAAGATTTACCATTCCACGTTAAACAAGCAAACCACTAGACAAAATATATGCAAATGGTTTTTAAGATACTACATATCAGACAGTGAAAAACAATAACCCTAAATGATGAGGAATAAGTGACTTGAGCCCAGTGACTACCTTAGTAGAGTTTTCAGACTGCCCAGTTTTGGGGGAATCTAGGAAAACACAGCACACTCCCTTAGCGAGGAGATGGAACTAGGATTTGGGTTGACCAAAGCAGCTAGAGTTTTCAGAAAGCGTACTGGGGAGGGGAGAACTAGAAGATGAGTAATATAAAAGTTCCAAGCATTCACATGGATTGGGATTTGTGCCTCTTCCTACCAACCAGATTGGGAAACCTAAAAATTTATAGAAAACTGGGTAAGCACACAAAAGGGCTTTGCATCGATAGTGAGGCAAAAATTAACCTTAGACTATAGGCTGCTTTGATCCTGTGTAATATATTTTAAACACAAGATCCAAAAGGATCAAACTGTCTACAAGTAACTTATTTGTATGCCAAAACGAAGCTCAAAAATACTTATAGATACATATATCATAGTCACATAGCTGACACATGAAATATAAAAGGTAGTCTTTTAGAAGAATAATGATACCAGATGGAAATATGGATCTAAACAGAAGAATAAAGGATAGTGAAAATAACTACATGGGTAAATTTATAAAAACATTTTCTTCTTATTTAAATACTTAATAAATATAATTGACTCTTTACACAAAAAAATAACAATATACTCAGGAGTTTATAATTATATGAAGGTACAAAACTTAAAGACCAAGATGAGAGAAATCTAAGAATAGCATTGTAAGGTTATTTTATTACATGCAGAGTAGTATAATATAACTTATAAACCTAAAGCACACACTAAAATAATAATACAGAAAGTTATAGATAATAAATCAACAAAGTTTTATTGAAAATACAGTTCAATTAATCCAAAAGACAGAAGAAAAAGAGAGACAAGGGAAACAGATGTGACAAGTAGACAAACAAACAACCAGAAAAGTAGAAAAAACAAATAGCAAGATGCTAGACTTAAGCTTAGCCATATAAACAATCACAATAAATGCAAATGGTCTAAATATCCCATTAAAAGGTAGTGATTGTCAGACCCAATTATATGCTACCTATAGGAAAGGCACTTTAAATAGACACTACTAACTTCAGTGTTAAAATGCACCCATCATATGGTACAGCCGGTCCACTCCCACGTATTTATCCAAGAGAAAGAAAAGCCATACAAATACTTTTATGCATTCATAAAAGCTTGCTTTGTAACAGCTCAAAACCAGAAATTATCCAAATATACAACAGGTAAATGAATAAACAAAGTGGGATATCCATACAATAGAAAAAATGAACAATTGATATACACATTTGTAACAACTCAAAATAATAATGTTTAGCAAATGAAGCCAGTAAAAAAAAAGCACATAATTTATGATTGACTTACATAAAACTCTTAAAAATGCAAATAAAAAACAGATAAGAAGTGGGAGGGAGAGTTTATAAAGGGGGATGAGGAAACTTTGGAGGATGATGGATACATTCACCATTTTGATTGTGGTGATGGCTTCATGGAGTTTATATATATCAAAACATCAAATTGTATACTTTACATGTGTGTAGTCTATTATATGTTAACTAGTGGCTCGGTGCATGAATTTGTGCACATTGAAAGGAAATTAATTAGAAGAAATATTTTAATATCGCTATTCGCCCTTTCTCTATAATAGAAGTATCAACCAAATTCTTGATAGATAATGGCAGATGGAAACACAGGCATGCGATTGGCACCAGAGAGAGCTTTCTACTAATATATATAGATAAATTTGCTTAATTAGACCTGCTTTCTGATTTAGCTAAACTTTTTCCAGCCCAGTGAAGCATCCAAACTTCTCATTCAGATAATTGTCAGCAACACAGCAGTAAATATTAACATGCAGCAGATTATTACTGTAGACGAGAGGTCCAGTGCATGAATTTGTGCATGGGTGAGGTCCCTTGGCCTGGCCAGCAATCAGGGCCGATTGGGACTGTCTTGCCCAGTGCCGATCAGGGCCAATGGGGTCAGGGAGGAACCATGGGAGGTTGGCCAGCTGGCCAGAGAGGGACGCTGGGAGAGCTCTAGGGCATGTCTGGCCCTCTCGCCCAGTCCCAATCAGCCAGACCCCAGCAGCAAGCTACTGTTTGGAGCATCTGCCCCCTTGTGGTCAGTGTGTATCATAGTGACTGGTTGAGCGGTCGACCAAAAGGTTGACCAATCAGTCGGACACTTAGCATATTATGCTTTTATTATACAGGATCATGCAGGGAGAACAAAGTGTTTGAATATATTCTGCACAGTGAGAAAACCTGAAGTCATTTTCAAGGTCCACCATTTCTTACTTACCAGTCCGGTCAAGTTTCTCAACTTTCTAAATCTCCATTTTCCGGCTAATGAAAAGAAAATAGGATTCCACTGAGTCTCCTGTCTACCTACTCCAGGACTTCTGGATCAAATGTGAGGATCCAGTGAGATGCAACATGGGGAAATGCTTCACAGACATTTGGTTAAAGTATAAATGTGTCTACCTGGCTATAAAATAAGTTGTGTTCCTGGGCTGAAGAAAGTTCAAGGAGGCTAGTCACTAGGGAGAGGAAGCCGGGCGTTGCTATGTGATGTCATTACCTGGTGACTGTTACAGGGAAGGGATGGGCTATGGGCTGCATTTTGAGCCGTGGGGTCTCGGCAGTGTCAGCTGTGATTTGGTGGGCTGTCGCTCCAGGGTGGTGGTGGGTCCCGTGTCCCAGTTGGGGGAAGCTGAGTGTTGCTTTGTGGGCTCGAGGTCTGCAGTGCCGTTTCTCTGTAAATGGCCAGTGCGTATCATGGCAGCTCCTGCATTGAGCATCTGAACCCTGGTGGTCAGTGCGTGTCATAGTGACTGGTCAGATGGTGGGACGCTTAGCCTATTAGCCTTTTATATATATAGATTATACTTCAATAAAGTTGTTTTTAAAAAAGATGCTATTTATTCCTGTTCATTGGCTTCTAGTAAATAGCCAAATCTGTACTTTTAGATATTACATATATTAGGGTAAACTGCTGTGTCTTGATGAGGATATTTCTTACCCCTCAAATCTGAGCCTTAGTTTCTTCCCCATTAATCAATCAATCAGTCAATTAATTGAGCACTCATTAATTGGCCAACGAATAGTGAAGGAAGTTCAGAACAGATGAGGGATTCTCCAAAAATCTTTAAAATAAATCTTTAATTCAGGGACCAATCTTTCCCTTCCCTATCTATCACTGTTTAGGGCATCGGATTTTTATGTTCATGAAAGAAAGGAAGGCTTATAGAGATTGTAAAATGCTATTTTAGGATATTCCTATTACTTTTGAGTTAGTGGTTTGTAAATTTTTGAAGTTTTGAAAGCCACAGGCACTTTCCTAAAAAAAAATTAATCCACATTTAATGTGGCTTAGGGTCTGTATCTTCTATCACCCCCATTTTCAGATGCCTCTGGGGCTGTTTCAGGGTATCAGGAGCTCTGGACACAATCTGTGCTCCTGGGAGTATTTTATAAAATGATGCTCCTGGTAAACATTGGGACAAGGAGACTACCTGGGCCTTGTCGCCTTTGGAGAGGAAGCAGGAGGTCAGCCTTTGCCAAGAACATTAGCTTTATTTCCTGCTAGCTGTGTGATCCTGGGCAAAGCACTTAATTTCTCTGCATCTTGCATTTCCTCATTTTAAAATATGGGGATTATACTATCTGTTCAATCTAGTTTGTCACAGTCAAGCACCACATGAAGCTCAAATAAGACTTAAAATCCGGCTATGTACGTGCAAAACTCCATTCAGTATAAGTAATTATTACTCTGTATACAAGGACAAAAACAAGAAAAGGGGGCTTTGAAATGATGCATTTGAATATATATGTGCACAATGGGACAAAGGAGACTGCTTTGCTGTCCAGAATGACCAAGAAGCTCTATTAGATTGCAAAGGCAGTGGACAGGCCATAGGTAAAAGTCAATCCGCTTGCTCCCTGTAATGCATTTGCCATTGCCACGGAGGTCGTGTGAATTTTCTGGTCCCATCAGGAGCTTCCTGTGAGCTTATGCCTGACTCTTGCTGTACAGCATGCTGGGAGTTTATGAGGC
>NW_006285042.1:4942575-4945596 GCF_000327345.1 Myotis davidii | reverse complement strand
CTCCTGCTCTAGAGCATGCTGGGAGTTTATGAGGCCCCCTGAGTTGTCCCTTCTGTAGCTGTCACCCACATCATCATGGACTACGCAGATGCTACCATGGAATGATTCTAGTACCAGTGAAAAGGAACACGTTTGCAAAATTCACGGCTGCTTAAGGAGGGTTTTTTTTGTTTTTTTTTAAATACCTGTCTAGGCTGTTATTACAAAAGTAAATATTGATTACACCAACCTTGCCGGAGTCAAGACGGAGTCTGCTGCTGTGCCATTTGGCCTTTTCTTTCTCAAATTATAAAGCTTTTAAGGGGTGTACATTTTTCCGAACAGCATTTCAGCAATTCATATATCATTTGGTTTTGAAACCTCCATGCCTGTGGCTGCCTCCTCCCCCTTCAGTTCCATTGTATCAGCGGTGGTGACACCTCCAGTGCAAGCTCATTTCGGGTCTGGGCTCCAGCTTGAACACCCCACAGGGAAGTAATTATTCCACCAGAGGCCTCTTATTGTCCTCATCTTACCTCTCATTTCTGCAGATTTAAATATGCGTTTGCCACTGCTTGTTATTTGCGTGGTGTTTGCACCACAGGAGCTGTTATCAGAGAAGGCCTGGCACCTATCTTTCTCCACCTGTAGAGTCAGGTTGGTATCTGACACTTGAGAAAGCATGAAGGAGATTAGAATCTAGTTCTTGGCCTGCCCTTCACAGAGCACTTTGTACTAGATTCGAAGTCACAGGTCCTGGGCTCTTATTCCGGCTTTGCCATTTACAGGTCATGTAAACTCAGATAGGTCTCTCGGTCTTGTGAGTCTCCGTTTCTCATTGGAGAGTTAGAAGACAAGAATTTCAGCCTGTTGGAGAAGCCTTCGGTTCGTTCCCTAGGTGTCATCTCACTCTCAGTCCCTTGGGCATATTTGAAATGCAGAACAGGTAAGTTTATTATAGAGCTATAGTAACAAGTTTAATTAATATGATCTTAATTAACATAAAATGGCATTAATTATGTGGCATCCTTCATGCTGTCAAATTCTGAGTCTGGAGATACAAGTATGAAATGCTTCTATCAAAAACAAGGGTGCGTGGCTGGACAGCATGCGCCAGGCCATGGAAACACCCAGCCTGCACTGGGGGAAGTCACCTGTTCTGGGCCCTGCACAGAGACAGAGGAGGGCCAGATGTCAGACTCTGCGGGAGTGACCACTGACTCTCTGCACAATCAGAGAAGCACCAGCTGTTCCTAGGCATGGCTGGCTTCAGGATTTGGCATCAGTATGATGGACCAAATCATGCTACCAGCCTCATCCTCCCAGTGTGCTTGGTTCGGGGAAAAAACAGGATGAGGCAGACACGGTTAGCACCCCCTACATTCCATGAGCAGCTAGGTTAGGGCCTTGTGGCTAGTTCTCAGCAGCGAGCTAGGAGCTAATCCATTGGTGCCACTTACAGACTAAGGTGGTTACAGCCAGTCTGCTGCCACCACATTTCCTTCAACCTGCGTTGTTAACATGTTCCAGATAGTTGAGGATTGGGAGACTGGCTGAGCTGGTGTCGGTGAAAGTCTACACCCGCGCACGACAGTGTTAACTCATAAATGATGGGTTTATGGAAAGTGTACCGAGAACGTTTCACCTTTGTGACTTTTGAAGAAGAAAAGACTGTGGCCTCGGTTTATAGGGTTTTCACTGTCCTTTCATAGGACTACTAAAGCAGAATGATTTTCATGGGCACCAGACACAATCCCAATATAAGATTTCTTCAGGCCTGAGGCTACTTTTGCCTTTAGGATTGTTGCCAGGCAACACCCTAAATCTCTTGGTCTAAAAAACACCTCAGAGAAGCTCATCTTTTAAAAGAGGAAATTTTTAGTAGTTTCTTTGACCCCAGTGAAAAGTAAAAGATTAACTAGCATTTTGAAAGGTGACCTGCCAGACCTTTAGAATGTTCTTTGCTGTTGAGGGTCTTGGGAATGGGTTTTTGCTCTCTTCCCCTTGGCCACATAAAAGCAGCTCACCCTCAATAACCTTCACTGGCTAATTCCTAGGAAAGGTGATCACCACTCAGCAGACAGTTGAGACTCCAGATCTTACCTGCACAAATGCTGGGGGCATTGTATGGGTGTGATAAGGTGGGAGCTGCACAAGGAAGAGGAGCAAACTCAACAAGTCATGCACAAACATATCCTATCTAATAATAGACAGACATGGTAATTGTACCTTCGCTATGCCTCCCATTGGCTAATCAGCACAATATGCAAATTAACCACCAACAAAGATGGAGGCTGATTTCCATACTGCAGGCAGGGTGGGACAGTGTGAGGCGCCATCCAGGCCCCCATGTTCGACCCCAGAAGCTGCCTGCCTGCTGCCTGTGATCGGATCTGATCCCAGGCCGCAGCGGCCCCAGAAGCCCCAGACGCCACCTGATATGGTAGTAACTCTATCAGTAAGCACTCTGAAAATTAGTGGCATAAATGCACCAATTAAAAGACAGATTATGAGGGTGAATCAAAAACAAAACCCACTTTAAATATAAAGAAACACATAGATTAAAAGTATATGAATTAAGCTGTAGCCTGTTTTGCTCAGTGGATAGAGCATTAGCTCATGGACTGAAGGGTCCCAGGTTCAATTCCAGTCAAGGGCATGTACCTCAGTTGCTGGCTTGATCCCCAGTCCCTATCAGAGCATGTGCAGGAGGCAACCAATCAATGTGTCTCTCCCTTTCCCTAAACTCTCTCTAAAATTCAATGGAAAAATATCCTTGGGTGAAGAGTAACAACAACAAAGTAAATGGATTAAGTAACATTAAAGAGATTATAAGAAAAATATATTCCAAATTCCGTTAGTTGTATAATGGTTATGTTTAAATTATTAACGCCTAAGAAATTGGGTGAAGGACACATATGATATGCTGTAGTATTTTATAGTTTTTTTACATGTATGAGATTATTTCAAATTAAAATATTAAAACAATAAAAAGTTAATAAAATATTAATTAAAATGTATCTGCATTACATGAACAAATCT
>NW_006285042.1:4936030-4940859 GCF_000327345.1 Myotis davidii | reverse complement strand
CATCCCCCGAGGGCTCCCTGGCTGGGAGGATCTCTGACTGCAAGCTTAGGCCTGATCCCCTGGGGAGTGGGCCTAAGTCGACAGGTAGACATCCCCCAAGGGGCCCTGGACTGCGAATGGGCGCAGGCCGGGCTTAGGGACCCACCCGAGTGCAAATATTCGTGACATCCCCCAAGGGGCCCTGGACTGCGAATGGGCGCAGGCCGGGCTTAGGGACCCACCCGAGTGCACAAATATTTGTGCACCGGGCCTCTAATCCTATATAATAACAGCCTAATATGCTAAGTGTCTGGTCATCCAGTGACTGGTTGACTGTTCAACCAATCAAAGCATAATAGGCTTATGATATGCTAAGGCTGCTCAAGTGCTCACTATGATGTATACTGACCAGCAGGGAGCAGATGCTCAGACTAGTAGGTTAGCTTGCAGCTGGGGTCCAGCTGATCAGGACTGAGCGAGATGGGCCGGACACACCCTGGAGCCCTCCTGTGGTCCCTCCCTAACCCCTCAGCCTGGCCTGCATCCTCCCGCAATCCGGTACCCCTCGGGGGATGTTGGAGAATTGGCGCAGGCCACTCCCCTTGGGAGGGCACCAGATGCAGGGCTCATGGCTGGCAAGCGCTGCTGCGGGGCGTGAGCCTCTCCCTATCTGGACTGATTGTGTGCGAGCCAGTGGCAGGCACAGTGGGGCTGGGATGAACAGGAGCGGCAGGTAGGAGCTGTAGGCATTGTTGGACTGCTGGTTTCGCCCCATCCCCGCAGGCTACCCCGAGGGTGTTAGGTCGCCAAAGACGGTATGCACGAGACCAGAATGGTGAGGGATTATGAATTTATTCAATCATCTGCACACTATATCTGAGCCTAGATGGCTCCAGCACCCAGTGATGGGAGTCAGCAGCTTTTAAAGGATGTTTGGTGGGCTTTTTCTGGGCAGAGAGTTCTTTGTGCATACCTGGAGGGGAGATAATGGAATGTAGTCGCAGCAAGTGAAATGTGGTCTCAGCAAAGGGAAAGTCCATAGTGAGCTGGCCTGAAAAGCCAGTTCCCAGGGTAGGGGTATTGATTCAATTATTTGATCAGACCTAACAGAGGGACCCCACCTGTGCATGAATTTGTGCACCGGGCCTCTAGTACCGGAATAAGAAAACTGGCCACCAACAATCCAGAAACTGTACAGAGGTATGGTTAGTATTTTTATTTTAAACCAAAACAGTCCTTCAGAAGAGAATATAATGCAGTTAGTGTTAGAAGAAGCTTAGAGCTTCTAGTTCAAATCCCCCAATTTTCAGGAGTTTGAAAGCCATCAGACAAAGATATGAAGTGGATTGCCCAATGTCACAGAGACCTGAGATTTAGGACTAACACTTAAGTCTTCCAATTTTTAACCATAGCCTTTGGTATTATTCCACTAATGCATTATTTGGAGATGTGTTATGCAGGTAATTTTTGGTAAAACTCAGCCACCTAAGAAAAGATGGTCTCAGGTTATGGAGTTAGTATGTGGATTTCAGAGGGCTAACTGTGTTCCAGGAAAAGCAGTCAGTCCTCCCGGGATCTGTGGGCTTCCGGCGGGCTCAGAGAGCAAATGGCCGTGTACAGCCTGTCTGATCGAGTCTCGGGCAGCCTCCCTGCTTGGGAAGGGGCTTGGAGCTGTGAAGGCAGGGGAGCATGTTTTAAGACCACAGCTTTCCAAGAATCTAAAATTCAGTTGATGTTGGTTTTTTCCTTGTCTAATCATCTCCTCCCCACTGTCTCATAAATAGCCACCTCATCTGAGCCCACAGAGGAGGTACAACTGCATGGGGTCCTGCCCTGAGCTCTCATTTGCATTTAGTGTGCCACATAAAGGCACGTCGTTATGAGCACCAGTTGTTAGTGCCACATGTTAGGAATGTGACACTTTGGGGGCAGAGCCAAATAGCAGGTAAATTAAAAAACCACGGGATCATACAACAGGCCTTCCACTAAGCAGGTGGCCAGTGAGGATGCAAGTATATATATGAGACAATCCATGAGTCAGATGTGCTGCTGGAGGGCCGAGGCTGGAAGATGAGGCTGAGGCAGATGGGAAGCTTGAGGACAAACAGAGAAATCAAAGTTCAGACCAGCGGGAGAAGGAGGCTGAGTGTGAGTCTTCTGTAAGTTGCCCGGGTGAGGCATTCTAATGTTGCTTCATTGGAGAGCCCTCCCTTAGGACAGACCTGTCCACTGAGAGAGCTGCCCCAGCTCACATGACAGTAGCAGTGGTGGTATCAGTCCTGCTCTCCACAGAAAAACAGGAGTGCCAGGCAAATGTAAAGGGCTCCTGATTAGCCGGTCACCTTCCATATGTGTGTAAGCCCTGGCTCTGATGTGGGTTGCTGACCTCAGTGTCCATTACAAGACTTTCCACCTCCAACCCTCAAATATATACACATATACCCATACAAACACACACACATCCTGTGTATATGTGTATACACATATCTGTATACATATGCAAGTGCATATTTGTATATATTATATGTTTTACTTATTATGTATGAGTAATAATATTATAACAGTTATTATTTTATATATTACAGATAAGTAATAACATATATAACATTAGTCATAGTTATACACATACACACACAACACACACAAGCTCTCCAGGATCCTTGAGTCTCTTTTGGGCTGATTTCCTCCTTCCCTAGGCTGCCCCTTGTTCACTGTGATCCCTCACCAATACATGTGCCTTGAGCAGGGCCAGAGGTTTCATTCAAACCCTTGACATTCCTTCTGTTCCTCAAAACTTACCTGTTCAGTGTCCCATTTCCTAAGTTCCCTATGGTGGGCTTGGTTCTAATAAGCTGGTTTATTTGGTGGTTGCTGATGACGTACTGTGTTATACTATTCAGAGAAGGTATTTGCATGTGAACTGGGTCCTTCAGAGCTTTATCCCAATGGGTTGCCACAGCCCAGAGAAGGGTGAAGTAAATGAACTGCTCAGGCTACACAACTTGAGGAGCTAGCACAACTCTGCAAGGGAGCAGCTCCTTAGACTTTGTGCCTTGGGAACCCCTCTTACCATGCCCCATTTCACTCCCTGACTGCTAGATGGTGGCAATGCAGAGCGCTGTGAGCAGCAAGAAGAGGGAGACTTCTTGGCACCTCCCAAACCACATTCTATAGTTACCTGCTTGCTCTGAGTGTTACCTTGGGACACCGTAGGTCTTAAATTTATTTGCTAAGTCAAAATATAAAATGTCACATAGACATGTCAACTTGCTAAGATATTTCTTAATGAGTAACAATTTTGAAACATAGCTAAAAAAGATTCTTGGTCTT
Source organism: Myotis davidii (assembly GCF_000327345.1). Taxonomy (NCBI): domain Eukaryota; kingdom Metazoa; phylum Chordata; class Mammalia; order Chiroptera; family Vespertilionidae; genus Myotis; species Myotis davidii. The sequence goes on along the minus strand of NW_006285042.1, from coordinate 4,937,550 downwards.
AACAACAGAAGGGAGTTGAGCATAAACTGATGTTAATGTAGCAACACTGACCTAGTTTTATTTTTTGTAGAATAGAAATTCTGAAATAGTATGGTATTAAGGATGAATTTAAGATATTAAATGAGCTATAATCAGGAAAAATAAAGTTTTTAAGTCAAAGACACAAGTATGTTTTTCAAATAGAGTAGTTGCCATCAAATGCAAAATTTACAAGATTCCCAGGGGACACGCATGGTTACTAGTATGTCTGATGCCTACACAACTTAAGGAGGAGCTAGCACAACTCTGCAAGGGAGCAGCTCCTTAGACTTTGTGCCTTGGGAACCCCTCTTACCACGCCCCAATTCACCCCCTGACTGCTAGATGATGGCAACGCAGAGCACTGTGACCAGCAAGAAGAGCGAGACTTCTTGACTGCCCGTTTCCAGTTAGGAAGGGTGACTGTAAAGCTGATGTTCAGTTACTTCCTATCACCTTGCCTAAGTCATAGGTGCAAAGCAATGTTGTGATAATAAGGAATTTGCAATGCAATCATTTTGAATGTTCTAAAAGAAATCATTCTGGTCACAAATGTTTTATCCAAATAGGAAGTTAAATGAACAGGAAAATATTACATTATATTCTTATTAAAGGAATAGTGGTTGTGAACAACGATTGCTTTTGAAAACAAATGGGCAATTTTTTCAAATCTATCAGTAAAGGCTAACTGTATCAACTAAAAATAAGAGATTGGGTTTTGAGGCAGGCTTTTCTATTAAAGAAGCAGTGGTACATGGTGTCCTCTGGCAGGTGCATGCTAATGATCTTCCAGCTTCAGAAACATCCTTTTGACTTCCAGCCATTCTTCTCCAAGGGGCACTTGGTGGACTGGAGCTAAGGAATGCAGTCACGGAGGGGGAGGGGGCGAAGCACAGATGAAGCAGTACTGAAACTCACTGTACAGCTTTCATCAATATTAAAAAAAGGGTGGTTCAGCATTTGTTACTTTTCTATATCATCTATTTTAAAATACTCATGCTTAATTATTTATTCAGCACCCCATAGAGCATTGTGCTTACCATGTTGACGGGTGGGGTGGGGGAATTTTTGCAGGAATTCAAAGCCTGTCCTAAACCTTAGGCCAAGACCCTTGGTGCAAGAGGGTTAGGTTTATTTGGGCATATATCCAAATGAATAAAATAATGTTAGAGTTGTTCCATTGGTTGGTCTATTTTTTCCTATTTCAACATATCCAGATGTGTTTTGTCAAGCTTGCAGTAAATGCTGTTTCATTTCCCTACGCTACGAACCTTGAATGATTTCTCATTGCTTTTGCTATGGAATTCAAACTCACAGCCATGGTTTAGTGAGGCCGGCATGGCCCAACCTCTTTTGGCCTCTCTGACTTCATCTTCCTTTATTTGCCATGTTCTAAGCAGACTGGTCTCTTTCTGTTTTGCAAATGCCGAAGGCCTTTCACAACTTGGAGCTTTTTCATGCATCCCCTCTATCTGAGGTGCTCTTCCTCTAGCTTTTCTGTG
>NW_006285042.1:4928900-4936013 GCF_000327345.1 Myotis davidii | reverse complement strand
AATATTACCTTGTAATAGAGTCTGACTCCATTTATGATGCTTAAAGCTCTGCTCCTCTGGCAAGCTAGTGAGAAAGCTGATACACTCACTCCCTTGGCACAGGGACAAGTGAGAAATTCGAACCACGCATGCTCCAATCCATGCACAGAAACTTCACCCCCTAGCCACAAAAATTAACAAAGCCACATGCCTTCCCCTTTGCTCAAGCCATTTGAACTGGATTGGGTATCTGCCTTGCTCTCTCCAAAAAGCTCCATTATGTGAGTGATAAAACTTCTCATACACTCTTAGTGCCTGTGTAACTTCATCAGTCTCCACATAAAACCAATTTTGTGTGGTGGGTTTGATCTCATCCTTTATGGTGCAATCCCAAGAGATACCTCCTCAGAGAGGTCTTTAGCACTCATCTTAAGATGGCTCTGCCCACAATTCTCGATTGCATCACAGTTCCCATGTCATACTCCTTGAAAAAGTCTTTAATGCTTCTTGTTGTCTTCAAAATAAAAAAAAACAGTAATTTGGTGTTCAATGCCTTCTACAAACTCTGCACTGCATCTCCAAACACGTCTCTTCCTGCTCTATGAGCTCCCAACTCTCTAGTCTTTACAGTTCCTAACTAGGATATGGCTAGTACCTCTCTACCTTCTTACTCATTGCAATTCCACTTACTTGGGAAGCCCTGCCTCTTCTCTACTTGTTCGAGACCAATCCATCCATTAAGTCTCAGATTTAGGATAATTTCTTCCATGAACCCTGCTTAATAACTTCAAAATTTAGCAATTACTCCCAGTTCTAAACTCCTACAGAAATATTTGCTGGCGTGATTTGCTCCCTATACTTTTCCTCCTTTTTTTCATTCTAAGTACTCAGACCCTCAGGAATTTGGCCAAGGGAGGAAGGTAGAGAATCCTGAAGTCAACAGCTTTTCTTACATTTTGCAAAAAAGTTATTCCATTGAGTTGGTTATAATAGTACCCTGGAGTGGTAGGAGAGAGGGGGGAGGGGGGAGTCTCTGAGAGGAAACTGGAGAGTGAAGAATGTCCTCTGCAATGAGACAGGTAAGAACTATGAGGCTCTCCAGAGAATAGAGACTGGGCAGCAGTTCCAAGGCAACATCCCAGGGTTGGGGCAAACTCATAGGGGAGAGCTGTGGGCTGTGCCAATGAAGACAGCACCCTGGGTGGCAGAACTCAGCCTCTCCCCAAACTGTCAAGCCCTAAGCAGACTCTCAAAGTGGCAGAGTGCTTGGTTTTGAAGGGATCATGGGAACTGGAAAATCCTGTCTCAAAATAGCTAATGTAGACAGGTAGGTGCCTGGTGGACTTCCAAGACCTGGACACTGCATCACCTCGGGGAGGGGAGACCTTGGCATTGAATCAAGTTGAATTTCCTTTCAATCTAGGCCAGACTTGGGCCGATCTAGAAAACAAAAATATGGCCGTTTCTCACACAACTGAGCTTGCTACTCTGCTGGTTTATTTAACTCATTAAATTAGCATGATACTCATTACTGATATTCCTTCTTCTGTATTTGTATTGTATCTTCCCAGCTCCTGGAGAACCATGTAATTTAAGACTCCAGTAGAATTTGCTGTGTGTAAATAACAGCCAGGTTTCTGTGCATAGAAAAGCTAGGGACACTGTCTAGAATAGAAACTTAATTAGTCTCCTGGCAATCATTGCCCTTACAAATGCAGGGAAGTCGTTTTATGCATTCAGTAACTGAACAGTTATTATAGAAATGAGAGAAGATATGGGAGTCCCAGAGTGTGCACAAGCAGACAGGTCAGTTGTTAGGGCTTGCCTGGCTCCTGGCTATCATTTATAATCAAAGTCCTTATGAGGGCAGGGCTCTGCTGCCATTTCCCCTTGCTTTGTTGCAGTGCTGTATGTTAGTAAAATGAAAATCTCCACATCAAAACCAAATCTACAAAAGTGCTCATAATAGAATAAGGCAGGAGACACAATTGAATATAGCATATTACTCTTAAGTTTGTTGTTTGTATGTATGTGTATGTATGTTAGAGAACACATACACATGTTTTTATGGATATGCATGTAAATATACCTACCTATATCTGTATCTACATCTATATATAAACATTAATCCTGGTTATCTCCAGATGGTGAGATTCCTGATGACTTCTATTATATTGTTTATAGTTTTCAATATTTTCTAAAATTTCCACAACGCACATGCTTTTTTTAATAATCAGAAAAAAATAGTAAATGGTTCAATTTTTTTAAAAGGCAAGTGGATAGACAGGCAAAATGCATTCTTTTTGACCAATACTTTATTGACAGAGTGCACACAGTATGTGTCCACATCCACCTGGCATGGAAAACACCAACCACCCCAACAGTACACATTCAGTGATTGTCTTCCCATGACCTGTGTTCTTCAGACTATTTTTAGTGAACATTTTCTGAATTGTATTACTAAAATAAATTTTAGAAACACTGATAATATTAATGTTCAGAAGATATAGCAATTTGCTTATATATTTGTTGCTTACATATAACAAGATTCAAAGTGATTATTTAAAAATGAAACATACAGTCAACTAAAATTTTTGACAAAGCTGTTTTTAAAATAATATGGTTTTAGATCTTGGTAAGCATTATTAGTAGAGTCAGTGGGAGAACAACCCTATGCCTTTCACTCCCCAAACCTGGCCAACACTCCCACCTGCCCAGATCTTTGAAGGAAGGGAAATTAACATTTAGTCGGCATCTCTCAAGGTTGGGCAGTAGCCTTATGTGTATCTGAGTCCACATAAGCGCCTGAGCATCAGGTGGACAAGAAGAAGCAGATGTATCTGATTTGATTTGCCAAGCATACTTTTTTAAGTGCTTAAAATAAGAAAGGCAATGAGGAAATTTTACATTAAAAAACCTAGGATTCTAATTTCTTTTGAATCCCAAAGGTTTGATAAACCCAAGGTCACTTCCCTGCATGGCATCACTTGGACCAGGTACCACGGTTCCCACCTGCCTTGTCCGACACAATTCATTTATCACCCTGGGCACTGCAGACATTTAAACTGACAACCTCTGAAAGCCCTCTGAGCCTAAGACACCAAGGTTTGGGACTTATCTTTAGAATAAACATCAAGTCACCTAGAAAGCCAACTCTTTCATCTCTGATTGTGACATCCAAATGTTGTCAAAACCAAAGTTTTTGCAGAACTCTTTTGTCAGTTCAGTTTGACCTCAACACATATTAACCTTTTATAACAGTTATCAAGTATTTTAGTCTCATGATTCCTTTACTCTTAAAAATTATGCTGACCCCAGTGGTCTTTTGCTTATGTGAGTTGTATTGACCCATAGTTGGAGCACAGTGAATTATTATAATCTTTATTCCTCCCACTTAATATAAGTATTTTTATGTTTCACTGGAGAAATACTATGTTTGATGACAGGGAGCTGCCCTAGGCATTGAAGGATGTGAGGACATATAATACATGGTATGTACTATGAAAGCTTTGTAACATAAAAATTTCCAAATTTCCAAAAACATCTGTCCTAGGTTTTTGGATAGCAATTATGTACCTTGTACACTTTCCCAAATAAGTCAGTTTCATGGTGACAAAACTGAAAAAAAATCAACACACTCAAATATTAAAGAAAATCTCAGCACAACACAGTAGCAGGTGTGCCTCAGAGAGTTTAAAGAATTTGTAGCATCTAGAGATAAAGCATGACTGAAGTGCTACTTTTTGATATGTTCTTTTTTTTAAAGGTTTATCTTATCTTCTTTTTTTTTATTGCTTAAAGTATTACAAAGAGTATTACATATGTAGCAGCCACTATGGAAGACGGTATGGAGTTTCCTCAAAAAGTTAAAAATGGAACTCCCATTTGACCCAGTGATCCCACTTCTAGGAATATATCTCAAGAAACCAGAAACACCAATCAGAAAGGATATATGCACCTCTATGTTCATAGCAGCACAATTTACCATAGCTAAGATCTGGAAACAGCCTAAGTGCCCATCAGCAGATGAATGGATTAGAAAACTGTGGTACATCTACACAATGGAATACTATGCTGCTGTAAAAAAAGGGAATTCTTACCATTTGCAACAGCATGGATGGAACTGGAGAGCATTATGCTAAGTGAAATAAGCCAGTCAATGAAAGAAAAATACCACATGATCTCACTCATTTATGGATAATAAAGACCATTATAAACTGATGAACAAGAATAGATACAGAGGCAGAGCAGCATCGAGCAGACTGTCAAACTACAGCGGGAAGGCTGAGGAGGGTTGCGGGGTGGGAGGGGATCAACTAAAGGACTTGTATGCATGCATATAAGCATAACCAATGGACACAAGACACAGGGGGGTAGGGGAGGCCAGGGGAATGTCAAGGGGTAGGGGAGGAGACATATGTAATTGATACCTTCTTTTATTCACTCAACAAACAGTTATCAATCATCTACTATGAGCATCTATTACATACAGTCTTAGCTCTAATTTATTTGTTACTCAAACCTGGTGAAAAATCATATAGTTGTTCGATAACATTTCCAACCAGAGAAACTGATAAGTGGGCATTTAATTGTATGGCAGAGTTTAGATGCGCATATGGATTGTGTAGGCGTTGGTAAACTATTGTGTGTGGCCCACAAATCCTGCTCTCCACCTGTTTTTGTAAACACACAGCCATGTCCTTTCACTCACGTGTTGTCTGTGGCTGCTACATAGGTTGTGTGACTCGCACAGCCTAAACTATTTGCTATCTGGTCCTTTACAGGAAAAGTTTGCCCGCCTCTGATTTAGAACATTGATTTGAATGTCCTCTGAATAACCGGGAAAATAAGATCTAGCTTATTATATGAGGAGTGCTCTGACTCATGCGTTTTGAGACATCTCTGATGATTTCAGTTCCTAGAAAAGTGTGAATTGCAACAGAAGATTCTCCGCTGGCAGAATACATCCTGAGCAGAATTGATTTACTGAGAGCAGAGCTACAATGGAGGCAAATTGTCCTCTGGAGATGAGTTTCACTGCTGACCTCACTATTGCCTTCTGGGCTGATTTCCAAGGCATATCCATGGCATCTTGCACCTGTTTGTCATAGTACCTGATATGGATAGCACCTGCGAATAAATTTTAATGCTCCAGAAGTGGCCTTCCTATTGCTTTCCAGCACCAGGGTTTTCTGTTGCTCAGAGTTGGACATTTAACCTCTCATTGCAACAACTGAATCAAGCCTACCACTATGACTACTTCCTCCTCCTCTTTTGGTACAGCTACTTAGATTGCAAAGCTAATCCTTGCTTTATGAATTGTGCATCTGGAGAGTTTGGGGTATGTGACCACAGAGACTAGAGTGGCTAATGTCATCTTAATATAATTATTGTGTAAATCGGTCTCAGATTAACTGTGGTGAAGGGATTTGCTTCTCAGGAAGTTGCAATTAATGATGCATTTTATTCATTTGGTGTTTACTTGTTAAAGGAGCATCTTTTTTAGGGTGAAAATGTTGTTGTAAAGGGGGTCATGTACAGACATTATGAAGGAGTAAATTTCTCCTTGTCTCTCTCCTACCATTGTTTTAAAAACCTTTCTCTTTCCTGGAGGTATTATTTTCTTTATTGCCATTAATGCTATTGAAGAAAACTGTAATAATTAGTATAAAGCATTTAAAATTCTTATGATCCAGTCTCTATCCATTATTTGTTAGCTGCATATAGGTTTATGCTATCTTTAAGTCTCACAACTCTGTATTTTTATAATACAAATTGTATAGTCAAAAAATGGAAATTATTGTTGCTTACATATAATTATTGTTCCTTACATAGTATGGCTTTATTTATTTTTCCAAATCCTCTGCCTCTATTGTCTATTGGCTTCCTGTAAGCAGCTACTACATTTTGGTCTTTTTGATAATCCCCTAGGCTCTAGGCATTGCCTATCCACATCCCCTCTCTATTTCCCATCACAACCAACTCCAAGATAGATTGCTAATTGTCAGAAATGATAATTAATTTACACCAGGATTGCTATGGGTTACTTCTTTACATATTCTACAAGGAGTATGAACTCGTTCTACCACATATTTGGCCTGCGCCTGGATCATAAAAATGACAATATCCATGCCCTCATGTAGCTTCTGGCTCACAGACATGTGCACTGGACAATAATGGCCATATATTATCTTCCCTCAGTGACATATCTGTTTTTAGAGGAGTAGCGTTGCAGTGATGGAACTTTAGGTACTAGCTCATTGGTGTTACAAATGTATCCTACAGGGTGCAGGTGAGGGGTCCCGGAAGCCTAGAACCTGTAACAGCAGGACTTTGCTTCTCCATAAGGCTCATCCTGTTAGAAAACAGTTAATTCTAGAAACCAAGATGGCGGCATAGGTAAACATCGGAGATTGCTGCCTCGCACAACCACTTCAAAAATACAACTAAAAGACAGAATGGACATCACCCAGAACCACAGGAAGGCTGGCTGAGTGGAAATTCTACAACTAGAAGGAAAGAGAAAAGCATACCGAAACTCAGAGGAGGCGCAGTGCAGAAGTAAAATACTAAAGTGCGGAGGTGCGTGCGGAGCGGGCTGGCGGCTGAGGGCACAGTTGTCGTTTTCAATTGGGAGGGAGTCTTAGGCTCTGAGCTCCAGTTCTGGGCAAGTCTCACGGGACCCAGACTCATACGGGAGAAGCAGGACTGTCTGGCAGCGGTCGGAACTCGAGGGCAGTTTTCTCTCCAAGGGGCTTGCAATGATTACCAGGACATTGAGAAGCAGAACCTCTGAGGGCAAGACTGAGAGAAGCCATAACTGCTAGCTCCACCCTGTTGATCACCTCGGACCCGCCCCACCCAAGCCCTGCAGGGAGGCTTTTGCTGGATAGCCTCAGGCAAAGGCTAAATTAGCACCTCCCTAGAGATCCAGGAGCCAGGAAGCCCAGAGGTCAGAGTGGGACCATCCAGTTTGCAGCTCCGTGGAACCTTAAAGGACACACTCAGGGGGCAGACTCAGTGAGCACCAAAGCTCCATTGAAGCAAGTCTTGCCCTGGAGGGGTGTTCTCCAGCACAGAAATTCTCCCACTGCAGACACAGCTGATTCTCACAGCCAATTGGCCTGGAGGTCA
>NW_006285042.1:4926327-4928356 GCF_000327345.1 Myotis davidii | reverse complement strand
GCATTATTATCCAGCAAAGCTATCATTCAGAAGTGAAGGCCAGATAAAGAGCTTCACAGATAAGGAAAAGCTAAAGGACTTCATCACCACCAAACCAGTATTATATGAAATGCTGAAAGGTATCCTTTAAGAAGAGGAAGAAGAAGAAAAAGGGCAAGATACAAATGATGAACAACAAACATGCATCTATCAACAAGTGAATCTAAGAATCAAGTGAATAAATAATCTGATGAACAGAATGAACTGGTGATCATAATAGAATCAGGGACATAGAAAGGGAATGGACTGACAATTCTTGGGGGGGAAAGGGGTGTGGGAGATGCGGGAAGAGACTGGACAAAATCGTGCACCTATGGATGAGGACAGTGGGTGGGGAATGAGGGAGGAGGGTGGGGTGGGAACTGGGTGGAGGGGAGTTATGGGGGGAAAAAAGAGGAACAAATGTAATAATCTGAACAATAAAGATTTAATAAAAAAAAAGAAAAAGAAAACAGTTAATTCTAGAAGGTTACCATGCCTACAATATTATCAATCAATTAGGAACTTTATTAAGTTTCATCTCATTTTAATCTGAATTTTATAATGCAACCTAATAGGCAATTTTTTTCCAATGACATTTGGGATCACAATTTTGGTAAAGCAGAAGGAATGGTGATCCTTTCATCTTGAAATTTTATCTTTCTTCTTTCTGCAGCCATGCAGTTGTGCTTATAATTCAGCCAATGTTTCTGATGGAGTTTGGGAGATGTTACCTCCAAATATGGCACCTTGGTATTTTGAATATCTTAAAGCTGAAGAAGTTTGAGAAAATAGTGGAAGCAGAAAGGTCAGTCTGACCTCCCCCCACATCACCCTTCTTCCCTGAACGCAGGAGATAAACCCCCCAGGGAAAGGCACTCTCCTGTGTTAGGAGGAGGGAGGACCTTCTTGTCATCAGAGATGGTGAATTGGGGGCTCTGTGGAACTCCTGCCAGGAAATAGACTAAGTGGTTACTTTAAAAATGCATCATTTCTGAATTTAAAGTTTCAGTAAAATATTGATGTAATGCTATGATACTTGCATAGTTAGAAAATATGAAAAGATGTAATGAAAATGTGTGCATTTTTTATTATGTAGTGAAATCTGCACAGATAAGCTGTTAAACTTGTTATACTAGTATTTTCTATTTTCATGTGAGTGCAGTGTATCATTAGAGAGAGAATAGATCTTAGGCATATCTGATTTGTTTAGAGTCAAAGGTCTTCTGTCTTGCCTTTTTACATGACTATGTACAATATTTGCAAATATATATCTCCAGACTTTCTTGAGTGATTACTATGAACACAAAAATTAAATAAAAATTATAAACACTTCAAATGTATTCAGAGGGACTGAATATCAGACACATAAGCAGTTATATAACATGGTTGCATATATATTTTTCTTTTTTAATTAAATTTATTGAGGTGACATTGGTTAATAAAATTATATAGGTATCAAGTGTACTTTCTATGATGCATCATCTGTATATTGCATTGTGTGCCCATCACTCAAATTCAAATCTCGTTCTGTCATCACATATTTGACCTGCTTTACCTTTTACTACACCCCAACCCCTTACCTCAGATAACCATCATATTGTTTTCTGTGTCTATGAGTTTTTGTTTGTTTTTCTTGTTTGTTCATTTGTTGCTCTCAGTTTTATATCCCACATATGAGTGAAATCATATGGTTCTTAACGTTGTTGTCTGACTTGTTTCACTTAGCATATATTTTTAAGGAGAGGAAAAGTCAGCTTTCTTCAGCAAACAGGTGGGCGGCCATTCCAAAGAGAATACTACCTGATAAAATGAGCTGACCCCTTCAAGTTGGCCTGCTTCTCAGAGTTTTCCAGGAAGCCTTCATAGAGCTTGATGCCAAAGGCTGCTCTGCAGTAACCAAATGGGCTGGCTCTCATTTCCTGTCCAGCATTGGATATCATTGTAATGAGCTAGTTATTAATAACTAGAGGCCTGTTACATGAAATTCATGCACGAGGGGGTGGGGGGG
>NW_006285042.1:4915324-4926096 GCF_000327345.1 Myotis davidii | reverse complement strand
CCAATCGCCCCCAACTACCCTCGCCTGCCGGCCTGGTCGCCCCCAACTGCCCTCCCCTGCTGGCCTGGTCGCCCCTAACTACCCTCCCCTGTTGGCCTGGGTGCCCACAACTGCCCTCCCCTGCCGGCCATCTTGTGCCCACATGGAGGTGGCCATCTTGTATGAGGGCATGATGGTCAATTTGTATATTACTTCTTTATTAGATAGGATAGGAAAGGAACAAAGGGGAGACAAGACATTGTAGGCATGTCATTTGGGCAGTTTCACCAGGAAGCTACAACTTTGCACTCCCTGGGAACCACAGGTCTAGTCCCTGCAAAATACTGGGGGAAGGGATCCAACAAAGTGAAGATAGATACATGCACAGTAAAGTTGTAGTGATGTGGGGAAGGTAGTTGCCTGTCAGTCACATCTTGGAACAAAGATCATTGGCCTGAATGGGTGTGGCCACTGTAAGGCAGGAAAATTTGAGGATCTGTAATCCCCAAACAAAGGAATTCTATCTCTCGTTTCTCTTGTGCTCTTGGCTTCCTTGCACTCTCCTGTGTTTTCTCCATAGCCATGTGGACCTTTGGATCCCACATGCAATGGACTGATGGACTGCAGTGGGGACACAGAAATTAAGCTAGCCCGATGCTGGATTTGACTGTGCAGACATGGAAAGGAAGTTCCGGACACTGGCTCTGATTTTAGCCCTTTAGAAGGCAAAAACGGGACTTCTTCCTTGGCAGGACTGGGGGGAATGAAACCTTGGAAACTCAGGGATGTAATTCCACACCAATAGAAATCACTCATTCTCCCATGCGAGACTAGAAAATTTTTTTTCTTGGGATGTCACAAGAATTTCACTTCCACTAGCAACTGGGGGAGGTGAGGACCTCTCTCCTCCACTCACATCCTACCTTGCATTTTCAAGAGCTTCTCCTCCTCCTCTTGGTACCAGATGTCCCAGAGCTCTAAATACTTCTTGCCTTCTAAACGCTCCCTTATTACCCTCAATGCCAGGGGGAGGCCAGCAGGAAGATTTGGAAACGCTATTCATTTTCTGAGCTCAGAAAATTCTATCATATCAAGGTCAAGTAAATTTTACAACATCTCTGCTCATCAGAAACAAATTTGAAACTTCTGGCTTTGCACAGGAAATGAGAAAAAATGAAAATACATCAGTAGTAGTCAACCCCCTCCCATGTCTGAGCAGGGAAATTGGAAGAGAGTGTTTTTTAATTCGTCGGGAAGGTATCTCCACAAGTAAGTGCACCCTTTGAGGCCTGGGCAATCTTGGCAGGCTTTTATATGTTCTATTCACAGCAAGCATTGTTAAAAATAGAGCCTTGGGGCACAAACTTAATTTGTAAAAATTTAAGTTAAAAATTGTTTTAATACAGTGGTTTTAACTGCAGAACACAAAGTACAAGCAGATGAAAAAAATATTGAAATTCGGAAATAGCTGATAACATGGGTGAACTGCTATGACTGCAAAAACTAAAAGGTCAATGTGTAAACTAATTAAATTTTTCCATTACAGAGCCTCTGTCTTTGCTAGACGGTGCAGTTGTTAGGTTAGCACAAGTTTAAGTTGTTTACACCAGAAAGGTCAAGGAACTACTTATGGGAAGACAAAGGAATAAATTCAGAAGTTGAGAAGAAACAAACAAGATGAGAGAGCTAAACCAAGATTAGTTTAGAGGAGCAGACTGAGGTACTGGCCCGGCATCCCATGTGATACAGAAATACATATACCTATCTATATTTTGTCTATGTGGAAATATACATATACATACACACAAGCACAATACTACTATTTATCTGTGTGGGTGTGTATGTGCGTGAGCATGTGTGTGTGTCTGTTGAGAGAAAAGGAAATTTAGAGACTTCATATTTGGATTAAAAATTTAATTTTACTTTCAATTGTTTTTGGATGGTAGCATGGGTTTCTTTTTAAACTATATGGACAGGACTACACAGTAGCATAGTTTATATTAAGCTGAACTATATGAAACTGCTGATTTTTGTGTGTCAAATATTTCTGATTTTTCCTGGTTTAGCTTGTTTTATGGGCCACCCTACATTTGGAGTTAGCTAGTTCATGCACAAAGACGTTTGAGTGTTCCAGGCAGAGAAAGCCACATATGCAAAGCTGGAGGAGAGGAAAGGTGGGGCTCCACGGGAACATCTGTCCTGTGGCTGGTAGTTTACATGGAGAGTAAACTGGGTGATACTAACATGGCAGTACCTAGGCGTGAGCCTTCTTCCAGATACTGTTCCAGGCATAACAGACTTCAGTACAACCTCACAGGGGTCCTGTGAAGCAGGTATTATTATTATTTTGCTGCAAAAAGCTTTATTGTTTCATCTGGTCCAATGCATGGGAAAGGCTCCAGGGTGGTTAAAAGAATGGCTAGTAGTTTCAGGAAGAGGCTCAGGTAAAAGCCAGACACCAGGGGAACGCAGAGGGGCCTCTGGGCTCCAAAGGCTCCTAGTCGTCCTTGAGGGTGAGTCTTTCGAAGAGATACTTGCCCAGCCCAGCCTGGGGTCGGCCAGCTGCGGAGATGAGTCAGATGTCTCCCATTTTCTTGATGAGTTTCACCTCCTCACCCAGGAAGTGGTTTTCCAGGAAGTAACAGAGATGAGGGTAGAGCCCAGGGCATGCTCACTCCTCTTGGGAAGGCTTCTGCACATCCTGGAAGAGAACGTGGCCACCGTGCTGGTTTTGCAACTTTAAGAGATGCTCAGGGCCCTTGCACTTCTCTGCCAACTCACGGAAGAAGTGGCCCATGCCCCTGAGAGCCACATCCTCCCGGTGGAAATAGGAGCCCAGAGAGAGGTAGGTGTGGGAGATCCACAGATGCAGGTTGGCCAGGAGGTTGACCACAGCCTCCACCTCGGTGGAATAATTCTGACGAATTTGGGAGCTCATGGTTGTTCGGCAACTAGGAGTGAAGGTAGAAAAAAAAAACCCACCAGTGTGTTGGTTGGTCCCAGAGGTGGTTCTGAAGGTGGTGACTGGATAAGATGCAGAAGGGTGCCTAGAGGCTGGAAGAAGGGGCGTCCTTGAGTCTGTTCTGTGCAAACACTGTTGATGCAAGAGACAGATCCGGGACCGCAGAGGGCAATGCAAGTATTATTTTTTATTATTGTTGTTTACTGATGAAGAAATGGGCCTGTGATGTTTAATTTCATGTTTCAACTGGACGAGGCTACAGTGCTAAGTTGATGTGATTACTATATAAACTATTAGACTTTGTGTAAAGCATATTATACCATAGTGTGGATGGGCTTCGTCCAATCAATTGAAGAACTTAAGATAAAAGTCTCTCAAAGAGTAATGAATTCTATCTATCTATCTATCTATCTATCTATCTATCTATCTATCTATCATCATCTATCTTCTATTGGTTCTGTTTCTGTGGAGAACCCTAACTAATAGAGGACCTTCGTTAGTCAGAGAGCTGATAAATTATAGAGTAAGGACAGGAACTCTGGTATTTCTGTTTCCAAAGTTCATATTTTTAACCACTATGTCATTCTACCCCCTTATTTTTTATTATAGAAAGTGTCATCCTGTGCTTTCATTATTTGTTTGTGTATTTTGTTTCCCCTACTGCACTATAGGCTCAAGAGGGAAGAGCTTTTGTATTTCCAGCATCCAGCACAGTGCCTGTTACATGGAGTTATTCAATAAATATTTATTTTTAGAATTTATCACAAAAGATTTATGATAATGTGCTTTGATAACTGTAAAGCACTATACAAATATGAGACCTTACTGTATGTGGCAAACATGTAATTCTTGTAAATTATTTATAAGAAAATACAGATTGTGTGGACTTAAAAGTCAGGTTGTGTGTACCTAAGCCAGTGTGAACTTTTAAACCAAAATTTTTATTACTTAATGTAATTTTTATCTTTTGCCAGCAACCAGGGGTGAAGAAGTATATCCAGGACAAAAAAGGAAATTGTATTTCTTTCTGTAACAGCTGAAGAAAGAAGTAGCAATCAGATTGTTTTTCACATAGGATAAAGTCAGCAGCCTTTAAGCTGTGAAAGGCTGATAGGTTTGATGTCAAATGGAAGCTTTATTGATTGGTGGTGGCTGTTAGAGCACTTGAGGAGACTGTGAGATTACAATTGGGCCCTTCCACAGAGAGTGCTATGATCCCACCCTGGGCAAAGGATTGAGGGTGGGCAGCACGAGTGCCATTTTGTCCCCTGCTCTGAGTTAAGCGATACACGACTAGATTTCAGTGATTTTGAGAGTCAGCTAGGCGTGCTGTTGGGAAAGGTTGGTTTAGAGGAGCAGACTGGGGTACTGGCAGAGAAATTGGAAGAGAGCTTTCCGTTGTATTGGACTCTATAATCCTATATAATAAAAGCCCAGTGACCGAATGGCAGAATGACCAGAATGACCCCTCGCCCCGGCCAGCCCCGTCCGCAATCGGCCCCCATGGGGGTGGGCTGGCTGGAGCCCACCAGTGCATGAATTCATGCGCTGGTCCTCTAGTGTGTGAATAAAGGAGAATTCACAGTCATTCTGGTTAGAAGGCTCCTGTATTCATTTTGACTCCTATAAGTTTAAACCTCTATGTTATAGATCATCTCAGGGCAAGTGAAGAAGAATATGAATGTGCTCGGTACATGAGACAGGAGCAGAGAAAAGTAAGGATATTTGCCTGTGTTTTGTAAAGCTTCCTGACACTGTTATGCCACACACACTCTCTCTCTGGGCTGGAGGACCCTGTCCTCATATATCTCTGCTAGGAAGGGCAGGCTGCTCATGATGAGGCGCCATCTGGAACAACTTATCCAGGTGCAATTTCCCTACGTTTGGATCTGTTACCATAATGGATAGACTTCTATCATCTGTTCCTTGGGAATATTTTGTAATATCAGCGTTTACAGTGTTAGGATTTGTATTTTTTGGCAAGGAACCAAGAAGTTGATAATTTATTGTCAATGAATTTGAAGAATAAAATATTCTCCTACTTTAGCTCTTAGCTCAGTTCTGCTCATGAATCCTCTATTCCAATTAGGATTCACTTACATAAGTTTGTATGTAAGTGAAATTCTGACATGGAGTTATACCACTGCAGATAAAATACTTTCTTTAAATCATAAAATTTTTTTTTTTGGATTCCAATTCTCCAGAATAATGTCATTTTGCTTTATACTATTTTGCAATGACAAGCAGGCTTGCAAATTTTAAACCAAAAACAAGGATAGCATTTGAAATAAAATTCCTTTTGTCTTTTTAAAATCTAATAGATAACATTTAAAGAATTTAGTGTGTGTGTGTGTGTGTGTGTGCGCGCATGTATGGCGGTGGGTGGGGGGATCTTAGTGTCTTTGGCTCATAACATGTGCACTTTCATTATTTCTTAGGGCCATGACCTCCTTCTGTGTAACTTAGTCTAGAAGTTTCTTATGTTATTTTTGAAGAATTTTCATGCCAATAGTAGGAGAACCCTAAATGTAATATTAAGGGAGGTGCCAAATCAGGTAAAGTTGTCTCTAGGCCTCAATGTAGCTTATATGGAAAAATTCTTAATATAATTTTACAGAGTACATTATTCAACCCACTACACAGGGAATTGGATGAGGGATAATTCTATCTATTTGGATGAATCAAGGTAGGCTTCCTGAAGGATGTGGCTTTGAAATTGGTCTTTGAAGGATGAATTCTCATGTAAAGAAACCATATTTTCTCAGCAGTGTAATCTGCCTCTAGTTTGATGGAAACTGTGATAATTCTTTTTTGGGTGAGGACTTGAGACCAGAGATGTGCAGGGTTATGCACAAGTTTGTTTGTTTTTTTAATTTACTGAGTACAGCAAGCAAAGTGAGTATGAGCTGAATTTAACTCTTAGGAAGATAAAGAGGATCTTTAAAGACAGTCAAGGGCAACAGATGAAAGCTGGATGGGTATCTCCAGGGGAGAGGCTTTTAGGGGAAGAAGACTAGAGATAATGGCCATCACAATCATCACAATGGGATTTGGGAGGTTGTTGCTACCATGTTGAGTCTTCTTTCCCACCATTTCACAACATATTTGGTAAAATATCCACTTGTTATTGATGTATTCTGGAACTGACCTGCCAATGTCCTGCTTCAAGGCTGCTATGAGTTAATACAGGGGTTGTTCACAGCAACCTGGTCACACCTTGGTTCCTAATGGATGTGATGACAGGGAATGCTGATACTTTTCTTATTCAGACTCTTAATAGAAGTCAGAGAGCAGATGCTTGCATCTATATTTTCTCATGAGTGCTTAAAATGAAAATAAACTGAGTTCTTAATTGGGAGTTCATTAAAATATTATAGAGGGCACACGACAGAATAAAGTTAGAATGGCTTTGTGGAACCTGAGGAAGCTTGCCCAAGAGACATGGGGATGGAGGGTCATCTCAACTCCACATGGTGATAGAGATGAAGAGCCTATGGGGAAATATGAAGGAAATCAGTAAGAGACAAGGCTAGGAAAATTATCTGGAGGCAAAGCATCAAAGACCTTGAATGGCATGATTTTTTTTGGTTGTTTCTTGTTAGAAACAAACAACTCATAGAATATGTCTTAGGGTGATAATTTGGATTTATAAAATGAGTTTCTTTTAGTGCTTCTAAAAATAATGCATTCATGTCATATTAAACCAAATAATATAGAAAAAGCATAAAAAAGAATACAGACATCTTCATAATCCTACCACATATGATTTGTAGCATTCTTTCCAGAATTTGTTTTCGTGTACAAACCCAGGTTTTAAAGAGTAAATATGTCATTGGGAAGCACAGACTGCTTTGTCAGCTGCTGCACTGTTCTTACCATTGAAGATTTTTTATTGGAGACCTCCTCTGAGTGAGTGAAAGTGGATGCAGTGAGGTGCTGGATTGTGGAGACCAGAGTCTGGATCCTGGCAAAGTCCAGGCAAGGTTTCAGGAGAGGGTAAGTCAGGTCAGTACAGAGAAACTGGAAAAATTAGAGAGAGCTGTGGGGTACGCTGCACCTTGGGCCAGACTGGGGCAGTGCAAAATGATTTCTAGATTTTGAACCCAAACCTGTTGAAAAGTTAACAGAATAGAGCATTAGGATGAGTTGCTAGTTTTGATAGAAGGTTGATAGGTTTGATTTGAAGTATGAATGGCTGTCAGCAGGTTGGGTGAAAATGTCCAGCAGAAACTGGAATATTCAGGCATGGAACTAGGCTAGGACTGGAAGAGAGAAGAGAATGAGTGTTTGTTCATGCATGGAACATTTAAAGTCCTCCAAAAGTAGGAATTATCACCCCCATTTTAGAGATAAGAAAAGACTCAGCAAGATAAAACGATTAACCCACACAGCTATACTCACCGGCAGAGCTGAGATTTAAACAGAAGTCCCAAATTCCAAACTCCTTCTGTTTTGCTAAGCAAAGAAGTTTTGAAGGGGTAGAATGACTAGGGACATCATTAAAGGAAAAAAGTACGTGTCAATATTCCTGACAAAGACCTTCACCGAGACAGGACTCGGGAGATCCTGGGGGAGGAGCACTCATTCCCTGTGTGGGTAGCAAAAATCCGTACCAGGAGAATTCCATAGTTACAACAGCTGGATGGTTGTAACAGTCCCTCCCCGTCACTTCCTTCTCTCCTCTTCAAAAAGGGCTTTCTGCTTCCTGTTTAGCTTCATGCAGGTGGTTTGCTGTGGCTGCACATACTAAATTGCAAACCTTTCTTTTTCACAAATCCTTTTTGGTGATAGGATTGTCAACGTAAGAAATGTCCAAACCTGTAAAGAAGTTTTATGAGTGTATTTGAGCCAAACTGACAATTGCCAGGAAGCAAAATCTCAAAGGATTGAGAAAATGCTCCAGAGAATGGTGGTTCTACCGTTTATTTTACACGTTGTAATCAAAGGAGGATTCCTAAGGAGAGTTACATGAAATTCACTGGGGGTAGATTAGGGAGAAAGCAAAGCAGGGAAATGTCTGAGAGTGGATAAAGAGTAAAATGAAGAGACAAATACTTCTTTTACATTGGTGGGTATAAGATAGCTAACACTTAACATTTACAGCACACAGAGATGGTATGGGGGAACGGAACAAGATAACAACCAGCGGTTCTGTGGTCCCTGCTCTGGTAGATTGTACCCCGAGGGGTCTGGGAAAAAGGAGATTACTATGACATTCCAAGGGTATGTTATTATAGATGCAAAAAGACAATAGACAGGCTCACTTAAGGGAAAGATTGGCCTTTGTAAAGGAAGCTACAGGTTTACGGCATGACAACCTGCCATGACTTGCCTGTAGTTAGGAAGTTTTAATTTCAGACCATCCTATGTGGGTATGTTTAGTCTCTGAGTTTGTAAAGCCTGCCATGCAAGCATCCCCTGAGTTTGTCAGGTTTAACATGTGCTCCCTTTTTTATCCAAGAATACACAGTCAACTTCTGCTTAAGGTTGACATATACAACTTTTATTTGGATGTATGTGTGTGCATGGGTGTGCTGTGTATGTGTGTATGTGTTTTGAGTGTTTATTGTGACAGAATACTGATGCTAAGAAAATCAACACTCCCTGCACTAAACAATGTTTCTATAATCATGTTGCTTACACTTTAGCAATAGAAACAATCATTAAACTACTTAAGTGTCAATTAATTACAATTGGGATAAATGTGAAGAGGGAGAATTTGAAGGAATTAGTGTTTAATAAGGGGAACTGACCAAATCTTAATTGGTCAAGGAAAATGTCTCTGAAGATGTTACAACCTTCAGATATAAGTTTAAATGAGGGGAAAGGGAGAGAAAGTTATTTTAGGCAGAGTGAATGTGTTGAACAAATCTCCGAGGCAGGAGAGAGGCCAGCATAATGAAAGTTAGGTTTGACTAGAGCATAGACATCGAGGAGGAAGATGGCCAGAGCAGAGGCTGGAGCAGCAGGCCGGGTTCAGTGCCCCAGGATCCCATGGGACACATTTATTATAATGGCAACAAAGCCATTAAAGTCTGGGAAGGAGAGTGACAAGTTGTTTATTAAATTTGTTTCCTTAAAAGACCTCTCTGGCCTGATGTGGAGAATAGATGATAATGATAATGTGAATTGCATTATGGTTTCTGATTCCACATTTACTCCATTCCCTGTTATAGAATAACAGAGCCTTGCTCTGTACCCTGTGACTTTACACCTCACCTACTTGATTGGGAGGGGGGCATTTCCTCACCTGCTTGATGTTGGGCTTGACCATGTGACGTGCTTCAGCCCATGAAAGGTTAGGATGTGCTAGGAGCAGAGGCTTTAGACGGGCTAGCATGGTCTGTGTTGGCCTCATGCCTCAGCATCAGTTATGAGCAGAACATGCTCATTCAGCCACTGGTCCCACACTGACAGTCAGCCTTAAAGCAGTAAGCCAGCCCACACACCTCCAGTGAGAGAAAATAAATGATTACTGCTGTAAGCCACTGGGAGTTCATTGCAGCTATTGCTAACTCGTACAGGAGGGTATAATAATGAAAGCAAGAAGACAAATTAGTGGCCTAAGTAAGATATAATGGTGGATTGGACTAAAATAATGACAGTGAAGAGATGATAGAAAAAAATGGAATAGATTCTAGAGATAGGCTTTAGAATCAGTAATATGGATGACTGACTGAATGCAGAAGTAATGGAAAATGCCCAATATGATATTTCAACACAGATTTGTACAGTATTGTTCAACTTTATGATTGCAAAGGCAATTGCATATGTCCAGAGCTTTCAAGTGATGTATGTCAGCTTATTTGTGATTATAGAGATCATTATTTTGGTGAAAAAATTAAGAAATGAAGTTCCCTTGCTGGGAATCCATAGGGGAGGAACAAGGCTGCTGGGCGTTTACTGTTCTTCCCCTAGGAAGCAATGCCAGCCCCGGTTCAGAGGATCAGTTTCCACCTGGCTCATCCAAGTGAAACTCTTCCTTTTACGGGATTGATATCTAATGTCCTGTTGTGGCTTTGGGGTTGTCATAGGCGTGCCGGCTTCTGCTGTTAAGAAGCACCAAATCCATCATTTTTATTAGGCAGCAGAAAACCCCAATTTATTATATTTTTGTGCAAGATGCTTGCCTGGCTTTCTGCATAAGGCACACGTCGTGCCTGAACTTGGATCCACAGCTTTGAAACCTGGCCTTTTCTTATACATTTTCCCACTTCGTGCTGGGTAATTCCTATAGCCACTTATATATATTTTTTTCAAGAAAACAATGAACTATTTTCTGTTCAACGTTAGTGAGCTGGAAGCATCATGATTTTCATGAACAAAATGAGAAAATAAATGTTTGGCACTCCAGTTATTGAGAAAATGGGGTTGCGAAAACCAGAACATTCACCGGTCCAGGCGGAGTCTGACTCATTCTGTTACTGATGTTCTCTCCCCACAGCTGGAGGGGTTGTGATATCTGTAATGGTCTGTAGGCAGCAAGCTTGCTGCGGCCTTTCTGTTGGAAGCTGAGGAATTATAAGCAGTTGTGACTCATACGTCAGGCCTGTTTGGTCCCCTTTTCTGGGTTCTCCCTGCTGAATTGGTCTCTCCTAGATTTCACTCCAAGCTTAATGGTTTGTCCATCTTCTTTCAGCAGAGCTCAGCCAGTATGAGAATTATCAAAAACTTTACTTTTTGACACCAACATTAGGAAGATTAATTGCAGTTCATTCTTAAATAAGTGTCTTGATAATTTGACAAAGTTGAGATATACGGTATCCCATTTGTCAGTTTAATTCACAGGCCCCAGCCACTGAACTTAAGGGTAGAGAAAAAGGTTTATTTC
>NW_006285042.1:4906411-4915134 GCF_000327345.1 Myotis davidii | reverse complement strand
TCCCTACACTTGAAATCCACTTACCTGCTGGGAGAAGGCCAACCTCTGCCAGAAGCCCTAACTATGGCCTTTCAAACAGGAAGAAGATAGGAATCTGTACAGTTGTAGTGGCCAAGGGAATTCAGGAAGGGAAATGCCATGACCCCAGGTGGAATGTGGCTAGAAGATAATCTTTCACTTGTTCTTCATGGTTGGAAGGTGGCCAGAATCTTTAGTAACTGCATCCTTATTAAGATGTAGACCTTGACTTCCTGTTTTACTTTCAGTCATATGTTTTAAATTTGTAGTCTAATCACGTTTTCCACTAATAACACTTGGTCCCATATTTCTTTGAAATAACTCTCTGTTTTATTTAAGAAGACTTAGCTTTATTTACCACCATAGATTCTCATGTATAAGACTAAGTCTTTAAAGAAAAAACAAAAGGTGTTTTAAGAGAGTTTAAAACATTGCACTTGGAAATGTACAATATTTTGCCATATCATTTCCCACATCTTTCAAGGGACAGAAGCCAACAAGAATGTTATTAGGGTGGATTGTTGTGCAAAACCATCTTCTCTCATATATCACACAGAGAAATTTATTGGTTGATTGGTCCAGTGCTAACCTCTGGAGAATCTTCAGCATTTAATGGCCATTCCAAATTCTGCTTCATCTATTTATTACAAATGTCTATTAACACCTAAAACATGACATATGATATCAACTGACAATACAAAGAGGAAATCCAGAGTTCTTGACTCATTTTACACCTTTAATTGGTCTGTATTGAGGCCTTTGTTGAAAATTAGGTCAACTACTTATAAAGTCTTTGATTTTTACTACTTAAGTTACATAGATTGTGGACATGCAAATCTGGTCCCAGAAAATTTTAGCTTAATGAATAATAATTACCCAAAGTATTTTTCTTTATTAAAATGTCTTATCATTAGAGACTGATTTTAATAAAGAACAATAAAAACATATCTATATAAAAAACATATTCTTAAATATAGTTACAATTACTTTTAGTTCTTCACAAAACTGTTTTCATACATGCTTATTTTCTTGGTCACAAAGCATCTGCTCACACTTTTAAAATTAGAAAGCTTGCGGGTGTGCATGTGTGTGTGCTTGTGTTAATGAGTGTTGCTTACATGCAGTCCCAGTGGCTGCTAGCTCTGACTTTGATAGGCCAAAATTTATATTTGAATTACTTATTTTTATTTTGTAGTGGATCAGAAATAAGAACAGATTCTGCATAATTGTAGTTATTCTAAATTTAAGTACATCCTTTTAAATAAAAATTGAAAATAATTTCTATCATATACACCTGTCTTCTAAGTTATGCATATTTCCCTGTGATTTTAAGACTCTGGATGAATCATACACATACACTTTAATCTTAATTTGTATATTTTTAAAGCTTTAGGATTCCCATAAAAAGAATTTATAACAACCTAAACATTTAGCTAGATGTCAAGAGAGCTGATGAAAGGATGGATGTTTTGACACTATTTTTTCCATGTTTCTTCTCTTCTTCTCATGTATGAAGTTTATTTTATACAGTGAGTTCTAATTATCTAAAAGACAAACTTCCCTATAGAATAAATGTCTTATTCTTTATATACCACTTAGTTAAGATCAAACTTGACCAGGAATATAGGATTACAGATTCTTGCTTTGGTTCAGAACTGAAAATATGCCTGTGAAAGCCTCTCCCTACAATAGGATTCTCCCCTATGCATGAGCATCCCTGGTATCATGAAAGAATTGTTAGGGGCTCATTTATGGTAAAAGTAGAATGCAGGAGTGTAATGCTAGGTACAGAATTATCACCCTGAAGCAAGTGTGGGCCTTCCTGCCCCACAGACACAAAATCATATTGGGCTTAACCCCAGTCAGCCTTACTGTCTGAGAATTCAGAGCCCTTCTCACCATGTCAGTAACTTCTGACATTTCTTTCTGGTGGTTTCCTCTAAACTTTTCAATTACTGTTTTAAAATATAGTGTATTAATAGAAATGTTGAGTTAAAGTAAGGTCAGCAGATCAGAAGATGATTGCCATTGAACAGTAGTTATGATTCTCAGGAGGACGAGGCACACCCAGCTATCGGATGGGGGGCCCACGGAAAGCATAAGGGTCAGTCGAGAGGCCTTTATTGTGGTTTCTGCAGCAAGGAACAGGCGAGGCCGGGTAAGCAGGTTTAGAATCTGCTAGCTTGAACAATTTCAGGAGTTTCTGAGGGTGTAGGAGCTGTCCCTAGTTGTCTGGTAACTAGCTCGGGTGATTAGAAGGGGTAGATAGTGGTGCAGAGTGTGAGAGTTCAGAAAACGAGGTGGCTGGGGGTGTGGGCTCTAGGTTGGTTGGTAAGATGGCTGGAGGAGAAGTGAAAATAACAAGAGCAAACAGTGATTTTAAATTAGCCATAAAGTTGAAGTGACGGTGGGCCCTGTGGCACTCCTGAATCCTAAGGGACTGTTTGGGCAGCACATTGATAAACACACTGTGACTTTGCTCCCCAAGGCAGGATGTGATCTGTGAGTTTATGTAGAAGGAATTTATTGTACGTGCTTGTATTATCATGATGCAATTTGTGTTACCATCTGGCGGGGGGTGGAGGGGGGTGTGGTGGTGCGTTGAGAATGGTTTGCTAGATAACATGGGAAAGGGAGGCTGGGTATATAACTCCTGCCTGGTTTACAGCTGTCTCTGTAACTCTGCATGTGCCTTTGGATATTCTGGGCAAAGTAAAAAAATAACCAGAAACAGCCCTAGTATCTTTATCTGCCTTCATAGGACATGTGCGATGGTTCATTTAATGGGTCAACTTGACTGGGTTGCAGGACATCCAGATAGCTAGTAAAACATGATATCTGGGTGTGCCCGTGAGGATATTTCTAGAAGAGATTCAGCATTTGAATTGGTAGACGGAGTACAGATCACTTTCACCAAATGAATAGGCATCATCCACTCCTTGGAGAGACTGGAGAAACCCAAAAGGCAGGGGAAGGGCGAATTGGCTCTCTGAGCCCGGACATTCATCCTCTCCTGCCTCTGACATCAGTGCTCCTAGTTCACGGGTCTTTGGACTCAGATTGAATGACTCCACCAGCTTTCCTGGGTCTCTGACGGTTCTGTTTCTCTGGAGAACCCTGACTGGTACAACATGAGTGACTGGGAGCAAGGATTTCTGGAATACAAAATAAAAGTTGTGTAATTTGTTTGCTGTGTCCCCTTGGGCCTGCCTCTTAATCTTTTCATCTGTGAAATGGGAATAATGTTTGTATCCATAATGGTGTGACTTACTCCAAAGAATGTATTCAAAAGTGTTTAGCCCCAAGTTTAGTACTGTTGGTGGTTACCATTCTCCAGCTAAATTGAACGTAAGTACAATTTTAACCCAAATCTCAGCATAATAAACACTAATATGTGTCTGAAACTATTTGACTGGCGTGATAGTTGTTACAACATTCAGACATTCTAAAGCCCATGGAAATTGGGCAGAGTTTACATTTCAAAATTTTGTTGGCCTGTGTCCTTGTCAGCTACAACTTTTGAGTTCAACTGGAAGGTAATCAAGTCATAGGGGATGAGCTACTCTTCCCGATGTAGCCAGGGCTGCTGAGTGTTGTCCAGGTCTCATCACCATCTGATTAATGCTGCTTCAAGAAGCTGGGGTTGAGGGGTGAGGTTGGGCGGGAAGGCGGTGGAGAGAATGCAGAGTGGAGCCATTAAGAGCTCTTGAGGAATTGCTGCCAGAGTACTCTCTGATCTACATTCAGAGAAAATCAGGAATTTACTGCTCAGGCATCTTGATTTTGCCATAGCTACTTTCTTCTTATTTCTAAGTTATTATTAAACACGTGTTAAGCTCCCACAGTGTGCTGTGCAAAGCAAGTGAAGAAAGGCCTGTCCGAGGACAGCAGCTATGTTCAGGCTCTTCTTTATCTTTTAACTCAAAGCCTAGGCTTACCCAGAAATATAATATCATAATAAAAATGTACATAAGAGGATGCTTCCAGACCTTTCCCTAGTTATTCTGCAATATAAAAGTAAGTTATGCTAATGAGTAAAATTATCAGTGTGTTTGTGGCTCATCACTGCAGTCAGGATGTGGGATAGGCTGGGAAGCAGAGGATGGAATAGCCTCCATAACCCTTGGTTCTGAGAGGCTGAATATAAAAATGAACAATGGCCAGAACATATATAAAAATAGACTTTGACCTGCAACCTGCAACAACTTGCCCAGGAAACCAACCCCTTATCTGCAGTAAACAGTCCAGGAAGCTAAGCAGTAACTTCTGCAGCAATTAGCCCCAAATGCCCAGGGCCTGATTAATAACGGACAGCCTCCCTAATTTTTCTCCTATGTGCAACGTAGGATCAACCAAAGAAAGTCAAATATGCATCCCTAACCAATCATAGAGCACTTCTAGTTTGCCTACCTACAGCTTCCCTTGGAGCACAGCCTCCATTCAGGGCACACCTGAAACCTTGCCTCTTTGCACTAAACCATCCCCACTCCTGGTCCTGAATTTGAGTCTACCACAATGCAAGTGATGATGGCTATGGCAAGTTTAGAATAATTATCCTTTACTTTTCTCATGTGGTTGGTTGTTTCCACAGTTCTAAGAAGGATAAGAAGGCTGACTGTGAATGACTCCCTACAAATCCTTCCCCACCACCCGGGGAGGATGAAATAACGGCCAATGGCGTCTGTGTCATTAGTGGACAGCCCAGTGGGTTTGGGTGAGTGGGTGAGTGGGTGAACATAGAGATCTGAGTGTGTGTGGGCAACCAAACTTTATATATTAGCAAAGAACTCAGAGACTGGGTGTAAAAATGGCAAAAACAACAGTACAGCCCTCCCAGGACTCGGGAATTAAGATGAAAAACCAACAGGTTCAAAGCACCACGAAACACAAACTGAACAGTACTTTCAACTGTTCAATGTGCACTGTGAGATTTTAAAACATTCCTGACTTTAGCAATTTTATGACAATATTTTTCTACCATTTAAGCTGCTTGGGGCATAGCTTTGAAATTTGTTTAAAAGGATTTTCCCTCTGCCTTAAACACATCAAAGCGGGTCTTCAGGCAGAGGGATAATGTAGGGAGTTTCATTCCTAGGAAACTCAGTTGGGAAAAGGTAAACTCAGAAAGGGAATTGAAGTTACTAAGCAAAGCCAATAGGAGCTACTAACGACAGAGCATTTTCACTCAATTTCACTTGCAAAAAGTAATTGTAGAATAATACAGTCGTGACTAAGAATTAACAGTAGAATAGATCTTTCTAACCTCACTGATTGTCAGTGTTAATTGGGCTGTATTTCTTCATATACTCTAGTGTTCTTTATTTGTAAACTGTTAGCTACAAAGGTCATTGCTGAAATGCTAGGAGCCCTCACTGGATTTTTATGGAACTGGAGGCTCCTACTTTTCCCCTTAGACTGGTGGTTGTTAGTTGTGTCAGGTCATTAGGACCATCCCACTTCAGACCAGTTAAATCATAACCTCTGTGCTATTCTAACAATAGCTCCCCAGGTGATTCTAACGTGCACAGAATGTTGAAAAAAAAAAAAAAAACCACTCTCCTAGAAGAAGCAGGATTTCGTGGACAGTAAATGTCACCTTGAATTGCATTCACTTTGTTTTAGGGTTGTAAAAATTTAGTAAAACCACTTTAACCATGTCCATTGTAAAGCAGTGGGAATGCCCATGTTACAGATGGACTCTCTGGAGCTTGTCTGACTTGCTCGGTACTGTGTGTCTCAGGATCCAAGGGTGGTAGTTGGGGAGAGGGGGCACCAGACCTGGAGTGATGAGACAATGGAAGACAGATTCATCTATTCCTTCCCTGGGTTCCATCTTCAATTTGAAAATTATTTGGGAGAGGAGGCCAAGTGATGGAGAGTGACCATATGCTAAGTTGGTTGTGTGAATGGCCGATGATGATGCAGTATCACTTGCCTGCTCTGTTAGAAAGTACAATGTATTTTCACCATTGCCATTGACCACCCAAAGGACACAGGACCTAGAGGTGTGGTGAAACCTTTGTACTAATGGATTAGAGAAAGCCTTAGGAAACTGATTTAGAGGCATGGAATCTGTAATTTTGCACCTCCCCATCTCAGATTTCGATGCAGCAATATCACCAAGGGACTCTATAAGAGGGATTTAGTTTTTTAGAATTCACGATATCACAAATGAAGTACCATCTCTTTCAGAACAGAGCAAATCAGAACTGTGTAACTAGATTGTTAAAACCTTCAGTGCCTGGGCAGTTAGGGAGGAAAGCCAGAGTGCTGGCTCCCTCACCAGGCCTCTCCTGCAGTAGAAGAGGGTCTGGCCTCCAGGCTTCTGTTGACAGGAACTTCCCTTGAACAGGTGCACCTGGAAACAGAATTTGAGACCTCTCAAGGAGTGCATAACTTAGAAAGGGCTGTGTGTTCCTGGTTTGCTTTGAATATGTTTTTGCAGAAATGACTGCTTTTGATTCTCTATTAATTTCTCCCACCCCTTTTAGCTGCCGGAGCTACTTTTCCTGTTAGATGGGTATGGCTTTCTTTAGCATTTGAAAAGATATAAAATAGTCTCATTGTTCTTAGACTTCCCATTGATATAGAGGAAAATGTTTCAGAGTTATAGCCCTGTTACTCTTCTTTAAGGTAAATAAGTGTCATAAAGACACTATTTTGGTGTGATTCCTTTAGAGCTGGAGAAGGTTCCCCAGAAGTCTGAACTGTGCCCTTATTGCTTACCATTACCTGATGACTACCCTTGAAAGAGCACAAAGATTGTGAGTAAAATTTCTCCAACATTACCACTGCTATCATCATTCAGCAGATTCTCAATTACATTTCCTAGTGGGATATGGACATAGGTAAATGAAACCATAAAGAATATTATAGTTAATATTTTAAAAATATTTTAATAGTCTTTACATTTCAGAGCAATTTGAAGTTTACAGCAAAATTGAGTGGAAGGTGCAAATTTCTCATATACCTCTGCCTAACCACATGCCTTATCAGCATCCTGCACCAGAGTGGCGCATTTGTTACAACTGATGAACCCACATGGACACATCACTTTAACCACTTTGTGAAGACTAGAAGAGATGTGGAGATTTTATAAAGAGAGTAGTGAGGCAAATTGGAAAGTGCAAGATGGCTTAGGAATGGCTTGGTCAATGGTGGTTACAGGGAGACAAAGGGAAATGAACAAAGAGGTAGAGCCAATTGGACTTGATAATTGATCAGAAATAGGGACTGACTGGACAACAGCAATCAAAGGCGACCATGGCATAGACATTTACAAGACAAGGAAGAATAAGAACTGAAGCACTACTTTATATTTGGTTTGTGTTATGGAAAAAATTTGGTGGAATCAATAGTTGTGTTAGACCTGTTAAGTTTGGGAAGTCAATCAATGTTGTCATGTCCACTCAGCAGTTGAATGTACCTGTTTGGTCCTAAGAGGGAGATTGGGACTGAAGACTTAAATCTGGGAGTTATCAGGAAAGAATTGGATTTAAAGTCAGGGGGTTAGATGATATCATCTAAAAGGGAGAATGTAGGGAGGGAAGACGAGGGCCTGCTCTGGGCCCTGGCAGAGGAGAAGGGGACAGGTTAAAGACAGAGAAGATTGGCCAATATGTTAGCATCTAGTCATTTCAGTGGAAAGGACATGGGTCAGACTGGAGTGTGTTGAAAATTAAAAAGGAGGTGGAGGCAGCAAACATTTCCATAAGTTTTGCTATGAAGGGGAGAGAGAAATGAGCAATTAACTGGTTGGGTGTGAGGTCAAGGGAAGGTGTATTAATTAAAATTTATAACAGAGTTACCAGAGCATGTTTATTTATGGTTATGCAGGTGAATTGGTCAATGTTAGTGTCAAACAGCAAATAAGGTGTGCTTAATAATATTTATAGCATTTTACTATGATAAATTATGTAAATTTCTGTGTCCCAGTGAATTGCAAACTCCTTGGGAGAAAAGATATCCTTCATTAATTGTCAATTCAAACCCTTTATTAGGTATGATCTCATTTGCTCTTCACAAGGGCCCTTTATGGGAGACATCATCTTCTCTATTTAAGAGATGAAAGGATTTAGGTTCAAAAAGGTTGAGCAGCCAACATACAATAATTCCAGTGGTGAGTTGGAGGCAGAGTTAAGATTCAGGCTCAGATCTGTCTGCTTCTAGACCACACACTTTCTCTTCCTACACTTCTTTTCCACTGTTTTCTGCTATGTATCCCAGTGTTTGCTTCGTACTTTTCCATATTAGGCACAAAGTAACCTGAAACTTAATAATGATGAAGCAAGTAAAACAATGCTATGGTAATAAACCTTAAAAGCCTGCAGTTTGATTGCTCTCGCATTCTATTTGTGATAATATGTTCCATTTGTTGATCTAGGAAATGTTCCAGAGAAGCAAATGAGGTGAAGGCTGAAGGTGTCTGTTGATTGTTGGGATTAAAAGGTCATCACTTACCTAGGTGGAGACAACAGGCAGATGCAGCAGGCTGAACTGTGAGAGGGAAAGACAGAGGAGAGGAAATACAGATGGCATTGCAGGACATTTGATTATAAAACAAATGCATTAGGAGGAAATAGTTAAATAGCTGCTTTGTTGTGTAAGATATCTGATCATGTTTATGTGCTGGAGGGAAGGAATTTTAAAGAGTAAGAGATGTGGAATTTCAGACTTGGGACTGAAACACTAGCAAGGTTTAAGCC
>NW_006285042.1:4902493-4906363 GCF_000327345.1 Myotis davidii | reverse complement strand
ATTGAGGCACAGGCACCTCAGATTGACACCTAGGTAATGAAGCCATCTCATTCAATCTTCATATCTCTATGAAGAAGGTTCTATTGCTAGCTGCCTTCTGAAATTGAGGAAACTTAGACCCAGAATCATTCCCAGTGTCACACATCTAAATTGCTCAGCTGAATTACAATACTGACTCTGGAAATTATCTCAATCGGTATAATATAATATTTTTTGCTCAAATTTTGAGATTGAATCCTATCATCACCAAATTCTATCCATCCTTTAAGATTAGTTTCCCTTCTCATTTAATGACTTTTTGGAGAATTAGTAGGGAGAATAGTGAAGTGGAGGGGGGATTAGATCAGCAATTTCAACAGTCCTGGAAGGAATAGTTCTTACATTGTTTCTCTGCTGTGTTTCATGGTGTCTGAGTCTTGAGTCTCTCTTCATGTTGCTACTTCTCACTTCTCCTTATCCCTTCTCTCTACCATTCACTTTCAGGAGTCAAATCTCCATGGTGGATCATACAGAAAAACGTTTTCTCTTCTCTGAGTCAGAAAGACATGTAAAAAATAGAGCCCTAGTAGGTCCTTCTAAGAGAAATTCAGGAGCCAACTATTAAAATCCTCTGACATTTGTAAGGTACTTGAGTAAGAAAAATCTAACTTGTTAAAAGGAACATGAGCATTCAGTTCTCATCCAAGGCTGGCTCTGGTAGAAGAGTGTGAAAGATTTGCAGTATTTTTTTACCTCAGTTTTTCCATGTTTGGACACTCAGCCCTTAAACGTCCTCCCACCCTCCGGCCCTGCCTTTTCAGCTGCCAGTTTAGTCTTACTTCTGGATGTCCAGTTGGCATCTTAAAGCAACATCACTTATGTTTCCATAGCATGGGCCATTCTTTATGCTGTACTATGTTGGAATTCTGGATTGTTACTCTGGGGTCATAGCATAAGCTAATATAAGGGTTGATGACAGGGGGGGAAATGAGAAGAGGAATGATTCATTTCTCTCACCTCAGGTAGATATGTGGTATTCTTAATATCTTCTCTTCAGAGGTAACTGTTAGCCAATTCCAGTCACAAAACGCGATTAGGGACTTACTATGTCATAACCTTTATTTTTGTGAGTTTCACACAATCTGGATCTGATCCCTGGGTAAATGCCATTCTGATTCCATTAAGGTTAAATTTCAAACAGACAGTAAAGGGCAAAGCAAGAGCTGAAAGTAATTATAGAGAAGAATGCACATCTGCTCCACCAGAGTGTCCATCTTGCTGCTGATGCCGAAATGGGTTAAACCTTTTCTCAGAATTGGTTGAGCAGCTTGAACAGTAGGATGTTATTAAGTGACAAGATGGGTCCATTTTGGGATGAAGGATAAAAATTAAGGTGCCAAAAATAAATCACCCCAATAAAAAATACATTTCTTCACTTCTCTGGAATCAGCTGATACTTTCTTGCTGAGAACACAAATACTGATCTTTATCTTAGGAAAGAAAACACCCCACAAAACTTCAAATGAATGCTACTGTGATATTGAAAAAATAATATCTGATTCATTATATGTAGAACTGTAACCACATTCACCTTCATGCTTAGGTAACTCTCTAGAAGTTGTGAGTTTCAGGCAATTTACCAAGTCCTTCAAGACTTTGGAGAAACACTGAGTTACTGTTATGGTTTAAGAGCTTCCTGTTTATATGATGATAACAAGGAGGCATATCTTTTCAGTGGTTTATCAACTAACTGGCCTTAAGGATCTCTCTACTAAAGACTAAAATGACTTTTTCTCTAAATTGGGTGTTCAGAGTTTTATTTTATGTGTCTTGTCGATCCAGAGATAGAGGTTTAACCATGGTAGTATAGACCATGATACTATTGGAGATACCACCTGAGTTTATGATAACCCACCATTAACCTAGAAGATCCAATTTTTGTCATCCAGCTTCTCCCATTTGGTAGCCCTCAGTTTGTTCTCTGTACCTATGAGTCTGTTTCTGTTTGTTCATTTATTTTCTTCTTTAGATTCTACATATTAGTGAAATCATCTGAAATTTGTCTTTCTCTGACTTATTTTACTTAGCATAATATCCTCTCCATCCATGCTGTCTCAAATTGTAAGATTTCATTCTTTTTTATGGCCGAGTAATATTCCGTTGTATACATGTACCATATTTTCTTTATCCAATCATCTATTGATGGGCACTGGATTGCTTCCATATGCTGGCTATTGTAAATAACACTGCAATGAACATAGGGGTGGATATATCTTTTCCAATTAGTTTTTTGAATTTCTTTGGATATTTATACCTACAAGTGGAATTGCTGGGTCATTAGGTAATTCTGTGTTTTACTTTTTAAGGAAACTCCATACTGTTTTCCACAGTGGTTGCACCAATTTGCATTCCCACCAACAGTGCAAGAGGATTCCCTTTTCTCCACATCCTTGACAACACTTGTTTGTGGATTTATTGATGATAGCCATTCTGTGAGGTGATATCTCATTGTGGTCTTAATTTACATTTCTCTGATAATTAGTGACCATAAACATATTTATTGGCCACCTATATGTCCTGTTTGGAGGAATGTCTAGGGTCTGATTTTTTTAAAAGGGTATCTTTAAGTGCCTGCCTGCCTCCTGAGGATAATACACATTTACTTAGTGCTTCATTGTCTCACTTCCACAAATTAAAGATATTGCCTACCAATCATATAAATGATTTTTACAATGACATAAATAATTTATCTATTGCCATTTAGGTAGTTCTTACTTTTTGCCATTTGAAACTCTTCTGCATGTGATAATGGGTTATTTGAAAAGAATTAAGTTCTTTGGGAAAGTCATATTTGGGAAACTCTATTTGTAATAATATGAGGTGCTCCCTGGGAACCCCTCTAAGCACAGGTTTCCCTTATATAGGTATACATTGCCACTTACCTGAGGAAACCTCTTTATTTCTTTGCCTGGGGGGCCTAAGGCTATCTGAAGTTCAGGCCTTTGGGATCCAAGGTCAATTGCCTATTTTTCTCTTCTCTGACCATACCGTTTTCTAATACAGTCCTACAAAGGTTCCCTCTCTCTCTCTCTCTCTCTCTCTCTCTCTCTCTCAATAGGTAGGTAGATAGATAGTAGGTAGGTAGATAGATAGATAGATAGATAGATAGTTAGATAGATAGGTTCTCTGTAATTTCTGTGCTGAACTTACTCTGAATACCTGTTATTTACTTTTCTACTTCTGTTAGTTTAGGGGCCACTGTGACATCTTATTGGAATGAGAAAGTTTTAGATATGAAATACTTGCTGTATATCATGAAAATAATTTATATAGAGGATGTCTTAGGCCTAGGATTGTAGCCATCTTATGCTAGGTGCTTCTCCAGGATAATGGACTGACCTTATTTAATTCCAAGTTTACAGAGCTTTGAACAGTGCCTGGAATATACTGTGTTCACTAATTTTTATTGAATGACTGAATAAGTCAATGTGCATTTCAGTGTCTCAAAAATACATATTGAGTGCCCTAGCTGGTTTGGCTCAGTGGATAGAATGTCGGCCTGCAGACTGAAGGGTCCCGGGTTCGATTCTTGTCAAGGGCACATACCTCGGTTGCAGGCTCCTTCCTGGCCAGGGCCTAGATCAGGGCACGTGCAGGAGGCAACCAATCGATGTGTTTCTCTCACATCAATGTTTCTCTCTGTCTTTCCCTCTCTCTCCCACTCTCCTTAAAAATCAATGGAAAAATATCCTTGGGTAAGGATCAACAACAACGAAAAGGCACCGCCCTGCAGTGCACGCGCCAGTGAAACAGGCCCATCGCCTTCCGTGTGCTGCAGGTTCTATTTGCACTCTTTTCTGCGATTCACTTTTATATCCTCTAACAAATGAC
>NW_006285042.1:4891957-4900573 GCF_000327345.1 Myotis davidii | reverse complement strand
CGGGCTGGAGAACCTAGTGTGAGAGCATGGCTACAGAACCTGGCTGGAGAACCTGGAGAACCTGGCTGGAGAACCTAGCAAGAGAACATGGACACAGTACTTGGCTGGAGATTGTGGCTAAAGATCCTGGCAAGGCTGCTGATCAACTGAATGCTGTCTCCGTGTCATTCCTTCTTTGCCGACTCCGTCCACACCTTTGAGGACCCCTGGACATGCTGGGGTTCGACCCCAGCAACAAAAGCAAGTAATAAATGGATCAGAAAAAAGACACCTCTCCTATGCTGAAGTTTTCCTCTACTCATGCTTTTGTATAATTTTGATACTAAGACTTATTTAATACTTTTAATAGAAAGGACAGATGATAGTCTGTAGATTAGGGTTTTTAATTTATAAATTATGTGGTATCATGGTTCTGAGAGCATCAGTACAAAAACATTTAAATAGGATGTGGCAAAGCTAAAGCTAAAATTAATTGTCCTTTCATTTAGCACCAGTGCTCCACAAACTAATTGCGCATTCACAATCATTTTAATGAATATTTTGTAATGAATGTTACCATGAATCTGCATGAAAATAATTGTTAATTCAATATAATGATTATTCAACGAAAGCCTGAAAATCCCAAGATATTAATTTTCTTATTGATTTGCACATTCAATTTGAATCAAACATATATATTAATAGCCATGGTTTATGTGGGGTTTGTTGACTTTTATTAAGCACTTCCCATCTGCTAAGTGCTACATACATGACAGGAGACGGTCACTGTTTCTTTTCAAGGTGCTTTCCTAAGACTGGATAATAAAGACAAGCTTCATCACGGCTGGCACTGTGCCAACTCTTAATTAGGCTGCCACCCCTCCCCTCCTCCTTCCAGATGGGGAGGAGAGGGTGGATGACATGTGCTGGTTGGGGATGTAGGAAGAGAGCACAGGTGAGCAGCTGTGTACCTCTTTCCTTAAGCGACTTCCTCAGCTGTCATCTCTTCTCCAGGAAAGTCATTTA
Source organism: Myotis davidii (assembly GCF_000327345.1). NCBI lineage: Eukaryota > Metazoa > Chordata > Mammalia > Chiroptera > Vespertilionidae > Myotis > Myotis davidii. The sequence goes on along the minus strand of NW_006285042.1, from coordinate 4,899,568 downwards.
CTTGGGGCTGTGCAGTCATTTAGAGGACATTTTTCTGTGGCTCACCTCTGGATGACTTTGTAAAAACAAAGAAATCTGGAAAGGATGCAGGCTGAGTTTGGCCTTGGCTGGAACTGTATGGCAGATGGCAGCTATGGGAGGTAAAAGGCGTGGCTGTGTTCAGCTTGACTGGCAACCCTGGGCAAGATGCTCAGACATCAGAGGAATCCCCTTTCTCTCTCATGGCTACCCTTGTCCTGCTGGACACTTACTCCAAAGGGTTTTCCCTGAATAACCTTAATTCACAACTGCCTTTCCTTTCACTAATTCCAAAGGTTTAGCTATGTGCTTTATACAGTTTCAAACTCTACCTGTAGCTGCATTCATGCCTTTGTCTTTAGGGGTCTCCCTCCGTGCTCAGTAAGGCGATAACATCTTTCTCCTAGTATTCAAGGGCAAAAGCTTTATAGTTCAGCGTTTCAGGATGCAATTCCAGACGTTTTCTTCTACTCCAGCTCTAAAACCTTGGACAAGTATTTAAACTCTTTTAGCCCATGCCTTCACATCTCTAAAATAAGAATAACAACTATTACTTATACCTCTACCTATTCTCTTTAAGACCTTGCTCTTGGAATTCAGATTACTTAAAAGAAACTAAGATACACCCTAGCTGGTTTGGCTCAGTGGGTAGAGAATTGGCCCATGGAGGGTCTCAGGTTCGATTCCAGTCAAGGGCATGTACCTCGGTTGCAGGCTCAATGGATGTTTCTCTCTCTGTCTCCTCCCCTCCTGTCCACTCTCTAAAAATCAATGGGAAAATATTCTTGGGTGAGGATTAACAAAACAAAGCGAAACAAAAGAAACTAACATATAAACTATTGGGAGATTTCATTAATCTTATTATATCTCCAGAAGACGGGAGATAGATAATGACTGGTCTAAATTCATACAGAGAAGAAAATTTGCATAAGCATCATATAGATGCATTCCTACCTAATAAAACAAATCTTCTGCACACTCTCCCCCCCCGCCACCACTACCCACTGTATAATAATAGTCAATCTCTAAATAATTGTAGTGAAATGGGAAGTTATTCCTCCAGTTTCTGGAGTGAAGTTCAGTTTTGTGCTTGGGACAGATGGGTCTACCAGTTACCTCAATTTTACTAGGTGTAGCAGTTAATAATGCGGATTTTTTTCAATAGATGGAGTTACACATATGTTGATATACATGTGATTTGATATGTATGCTATTTTGTTGTATTGACAGCAAGCTCCAAAACTTCATATGTCACATTTTCTGGTGTTAACATCATAGATATTTTTACGCTTAAAAATGTCGAATTTCGTGCCAAAAAAAGAGCATTTGTGGGAAGTTTTAATTCATTACTTTATTTTGAAGAAAAAATTATTGTATACTTTGGGAAGCTTATGGTGAACATGCTTCATCTCAAGATACTTGTGAACTCTGGTTTAAACGCTTTAAAAGTGATGATTTCAATGTGAAAGACAAAGAACGTCCAGGTCAACTGAAGAAGTTTGAAGACCAACAATTACAAGCATTATTGGATGAAGATGCGTGTCATTCTCAGCCTAATTAGAGTTGGGGACACTTGCTAGAAGAGAGAGAGCAAGATAACCATGTGAGCAAGTAATTTCCACATCTACACTTGACTCAATTATAGTTTAAGGTCATATTCTCCCATGCCAAACTGAAATTTATGAACTCTGTTCAGCCTTGGAATATAAGAATCTGAGCCCATAGGAGCCAAGGAAGGGCTTCATGTATAGATAAAATATAGAAAGTCTGTGGATCTCAGCAGCCAAATGTCTACATTAGCAAACTTGAAGTAGCATCCACAAGAACTACCAATAAAACAGGTGTACTCTCTTCATTTCCTTTATGTCTACTGGCTAGCTGATAAATGCTACTGCACCTGGGGTAGACCAGGACAGGGGTTGGTTAGTAACCCTCTGTGTCCTTGCTGGTGGATGACTGTACCACAAATCTGAGTGGCTGAGAGCAGTTATTAGATGTTCAGATAGATCATTAGCCACCTGACTGCTCAGATTGTATAGCTAGAGGCATAACTTCTAAGTGGCTTCCTCCATCTTGCTGGGACTTTAACATCAAAATGCAAGCCACAGAAAATCAAACAGAGTGAAATTTACATGTTCTGATATTAAGACCCTGTGGCTCTTGTTTTATATACTTCATTCAAAGGGCTTTAATGAGGGATGTTTTGATGACTCTTTTTAAACAATTGGAACTTCCGTATAAGTGATTGTTCTGCAGCTTTAAAGGGATTCTGTCAGACCAGCCCACAAGTTCTTTTACCCAACTCTAATTACATAAATTGTTATATAAACAGATGTCTATTACACCAAAACCTACTTCACTTGGGAACTCAAATTTTTCTCAGTTTGTATGCCAGTGGCTGAAAAAAAGAATCTTTTGATGTTGCTAAGGAACATTTTATGCTGTCAGGATGTGGGCAGAAAGGCAGTCATCAATCTGATTCCTTTGCCTTCATGCGCCAAAGAACAAAGAAAAAAGACCCAGAAGGGAGAGCACATCACAAGCCTTGGCTCAGTCCCCTAACAGATCTCTTTATCTTGGCTAAATTAATTCCTTTTCCGAATATACACACTTCTATCTGCATCTCCTACATAACTGTGATAAAAACAATAGTATATAAAAAGATTTTCCTCTGCAGAGTTTTATCTGATCTTCAAAATACAGTCATGAAAGAGCTAAAGGAGAAACTATAGTTTTCTATTGGGCAAATTCTCATCTCTCAAAGCCACTGAGCTAACATTCATTCCTTTATTTTTCCATCCATTCATCCATGCATACATGCATACATGAAGCAACTCTTTCTGGTTATCCATTATGTGCCAGGTACTGTGTTTGTGCTTTTACAGAATGATGACTAAAAACATACCTGAACATTGCCCTCAACAACTCATAGTCTAATTGAGGAGACAGATATATATATATATAATGCAAATGAGGTCACGACCAGATCAGGAGAAAGGGCCAGGTGCGGCCCTGAGCCTGAAAGAACAACACACAGGTGCGGCTTGGAGCCTGAGAAATCAACACAGAGGGGCGCCTGCTCTGAGCCTCCCCAGCATGGCTGGGGGCAGGCCCCCAGCAGATACACACACACACACACACACACACACACACAGCACCTGCTCCGAGCCTTTGTGGCCAGACTACGGCCTAGGCCCGCTCCCCACGTGGGTCTAAGCCATCAGTAGGACATCCCCTGAGGGCTCCTGGACTGTGGGAGGGGGCAGGCTGGGCTGAGGGACCCTCACCCCCCAGTGCACAAAATTCGAAATTCGAAATTAGTTAATAAATAATAAAATTGATAATTACAAGCCATGATAAACTTATGACTTGAATAGGAATTAAAAGAACATGTTGGAGAAGCATTATGAAGGATCCCTTCAAGAGATGAATTTTGGGATGAGTCTGAATAATGCATAAGGTTTATCTAGGGTAGAGCAGGTATAGAAAATATGTGAGCTGGGAGAAAACATGTTAACCTTTGTGATCCTGAGAAAGACCAACTTGGCAGGAACTCAGAGAGGGAGGAGGCATGAGGGTTGATGAAGAAGGAGACAGGCAAGGTGTCATGTTGAGAACAGCTTTACAGGTCATGTTCATTTTCTTTCTTCACTCTAAGAGCAATGTGAGAACATTGCATACTTTATGTGAAAAGACACAATTGTATTTGTATTTATAAGAATGTCTGGCTATAGAGTGAACAATCAGCAGGGTGGGTCAAAGTGGATGACAGAGAACAACTAGCAGGCATTCTGCCGTCAGTTGTCTGAGGAAGGGGAAGACTGAGTTTGAACGAGGTCTTGGCAGTGGAATAGAGAGAAGTGTTCAGATTTTACAGAAATTTACAAGATCAAGTTTAGAGGTGAGTATCCTTAGCATCTTCCACCTCGAGTACCTGGGTAGAATTCTCTCTGGGGACACCTCCTGCCCCAACCTGCTAGAACTGTCAGTCCAGCTTTGTCTATAGGGCAGCCCCTTAGTAACACTCTGTTTAGAAACCCAAGCACCTGCTGCAGAGGCTGCCCTGCTCCATGTATTAGGAGACACTTAGAAACCCTGAACCCACTCTTGGCTCATAAGCATGAGGTTTCTTGTTCCCCAAACTGTGAACTTTTCTATTTCTGAGAGTCCCATCTTTTTTCCTAATGTCAGAAGCCAAAGCACCCCTTTACTGCCTGGGCTCTGTGCTCTGGATCTCTTCCCCCTTTCTGTGCCCTAGGACCAACAGTATACTCTCATCTTCTACATACGTTTCCACCTCAGCCCGCTTCCTTCCCAGTGGGTTATAATCCACTCATTCCTCTTTCTGAAACGTTCCCTGGCCATTGCCCCATCCTTCCTTCCTGACAGCCAAAGCCAGGAGCCCACACTTTCTCTCTCCACTCTCTTGCCTCTGTCTAGAAAAAGCATTGAGTCCCATCAACAACTATTCCTGCAGGACTCTGTATAAAGTGTGTCCCCAGTAAAACTTTACCAAGTATTATGAAAATTTGTAAATTCATAGCTTCTATGCACTATACATTTTATTTCTTAGAAATGTCTTAGAAAAAATATTGAACATACATGTCAAAAGATGTGTGCAGTCATATCTAAAGCATTATTAGTAGTAATGCAAAAAAGTAGAAACAACCCAGTGTCTTTAAAAGGAAAATAAATTGTTGAATATTTACATAAAAGAATATTAAACAGCAGTATACATAAATAAACTACAATAATATGCAACAACACCGATGGATCTTATAAGCTACAATAATTAGAATGGCAACTACATACAACATGAATTTGTGTATGTAAATCTCAAAACATAGGAGCTCCTAAGTTGAATATGGTTTCAGAGTAATTTTGTTATGATTAATATTTCTATATCTATATATATCTACCAATGTAATATAAAAGATTATTATATGAAATAAAACATTACAGATGTTTATGCCAGAATTATATTAGTATAAAAATTTCAGTTGGTAAGTTTAAAAATTTATTTAAAACACCATATTTTAGCCTTGGTGGCTGTTATGAGGAACAATGTGCAACAACAGAAATGATTTGAAATATGGTGATTATGCACAGTATTATATTTTGTGGTTATTTTTGCAGCTATAGAAATGCAAATGTTCCCTGAATAAAACAGGTGACAGGAAACTTGAAGCTTTGGAATATTAAGTCTTATTTATTTTTGAGTGACCATTATGAAATCAGGAAAAACATGATAGTATCTCTTCTCAATATTACTATTCAAAATTTTATAAAAACTAATATAAACAGGACACACACATTTGTACACATTAGTTAGAGAAGAATAAAACTATCATTTGTACACAAAATAATCCTCTACCTAGACAATCTAATAGAATCAATGAAAAACACCATAAAATTAAAAAGGTTGTTTGTATAATAGTCCCCTTATCCATGGGGAATGTGTCCAAAGACCTCCAGTGGATGCCTGAAACCATGAATAGTGCCAAACTATATATATATGGTTTTTTCCTATACAAACATACTTAGGATAAAGTTTAATTTATAAATTAGGCATAGTAAGAGATTAACAGCTAATAATAAAATAGAACAATTATAACAAGATACTTCCATTAATTTTCTATTTTTAATATAATTTTTATATAAATTTATATAAAAACCTATTTCTGAATCTGTGTATCCATCCCTTACTTATAGTAAATGCTTTGGTGTCACTGCTTCTGGGGATCACTTGCTGGAGTCTTCATTTAGGCTCAGTGCTTTCTGGTGCAACATGCTGCCTTCAATCGGAACATGTTTTCTGCTCATGTCTTCCACATACAAAATTAATGCCTTTTCCATCTTAACTAAGGACTTATCACATATAGTACCTATAACTTTTGTAGTTTGAGGTGCAGTAGCAAAACTAACATGAATTTCTTTTTCTTTCTATCATAATTTTACTGATAGATTTGATCTTAAGAACCTCAGCATATGACTTTTTTTTTCTTTCCTTATTAATTAGAGAATTTTCACCTTTTCAGTAAGGAAGCCTTTACGGCTTCTCCTTGGTGAGTACAAATTGTCAGCATCACTACTCTTGTGCTTTGGAGCCACTATTCAGTAACTAAGGGAGACCTGGATACAAGCACTGAGATATCTCAACAGTTGATCTGGTAACTGGCTGCTAAGTGACTAATGGGCAGTAGCTTACACAGCATGGAGATGCTGGACAAAGGGATGCATGTCCTGGGCATCACGGTGAGAGATTTCCTCATGCTACTCAGAAGGATGTGCATTTTAAAAATTTTAAGTTGTTTACTTCTGGAATTTTCTGTTTAATATTTTTGGATCACGGGTCATTGAAACTGTGAGAAGTGAAACCAAGAAGAATGGGAGACAACTAAACATAATAAATTTTGCATATAGGACAATAACAAAATTAGGACACATCATAGAAAAAATTCCAAATCACCACACCAACAGAAACCAAAACACAGTGCGAATTAAATCTAACAAGAGATTCAGAGACCATTATGAAAAACAATTTAACACTTCCCAAAGGATATATAAACCCAGCTCAATAAATGCAGGGGCATGTCATGTTCCCGGAAGAGAACAGTTAACATTTGAAAGATGTCAGTTCTTCCCAAATTAATCTGTAAGCTTAATGTAATCCCATATAAAATCCTAAAAGAACTATTTGGGAGCATGACCAGTTTAGTTTAAATTTAATTGAAGATAAAAATATAAGAGCCCAAAGATCAGAAAGTGGTATTTGCTCAGTCATGTTAAAAATACCTAGTGTAAATCTATAGTAGCTAAAACTATGTAGGTATTTGTTCAGGAATAGACAATTTTGTTGCACAGAAAAGGAGAGTGCAAAATGAGATCCAGCTACCTAGGGAAATTAATATGTTACAAAGGCAATGCCATACCTTGTGAGGAAATTAGTCAGGAAGGAATGGGCTATTTAAAAGTCATAGGACAATTAGTTGACAATTTGGAAAAACAAAGTATTGCCCTACTTACCCTCACAAAATTGTTTTGAAATCTATCAAATAATTATACATAAATAACAGAATTATGTTGAGAAAATAAAGAGACTTTTAATTTATAATTTAGGGTCTTAGGGGATTTCCTGAGAAAGTCTCTAAATTCAGAAATCATAAAGGAGAAAGTTGTCTTGTTTACCGACATAAGAATTACAAACTTTAAAACGATGAAAGTTGCTGGAGGCTAAAACCAACAGTAGTTAGCATTAATGCAAAAAGACCCACTGGAAGACCAATGAACTTTGATATTCAGCAGGGCTGAAAATCAGCATAATATTGCCCTGCTGTGGGCTCAGTGGCTAAAGGCAATTCCCTAACCTGATAATCCTTTTACTGTTTATCAAACTTTACCTTTGATATGCCTCTATACATTCCTGAGGGCAAATGTGTATTCAAGTGAATAAAAGCTGACAAGGCCAGTGTTTCAGAGAGCTTCTCCACCAGAGAGAGGTTTCCACCTGGCTCCCCATGCCTTCTAAATTAATATTTCTTATCTAGTGTTTTCATTTGTGCGTGGCCCCTTCTTCAGATCCTGACCTCTTGC
>NW_006285042.1:4881739-4891901 GCF_000327345.1 Myotis davidii | reverse complement strand
AATTACTTTTATACAGGTATATAAGCCAAACCAATGGACATGGACAACAGTGGGATGGGAGCATGAGTGTGTGTGGGGGGGGAGGTTGAGGGTTAATGGAGGGGGATAAGGACACATTTGTAATACCTTAACTAATAATAAAAAAAAATGGGAAAAAAAATGAATTACAATTTTCGCAAATGAAAAAAAAAAAAAGAATAGAATAAATCAAAAAAAAAAGAGGGGGGGTGAGATTTATTTCTCTGGACAGGAAGTAAAATTGGATATTTCTTCTGACAGTGCAGTACTTCTGTGCTTGACTTGTTTTTTTATAAAATGTTTTCTTATGTGATTAAAAATAAACCAAAACAGTTGTAAAGAAAAAGTAACTTCTCTGGCTGGTGTGCTAAGTGGTTAGAGCATCAGCCCACCCACCAAAGTGTGGCTGCTTTGATTCCTGGCCAAGGGCACATACCTGGGTTGCAGGTTTGATCCCCAGTATTTGTCAAGGCATTTGTGGGAGGCAACCAATCAATGTGTACCTCTCTCTCACATAAATGTCTCTTTCTGTCTTTCTCTTTCTCTCTTGCCCCCCTCTCTTCCTCCCTTCCACTCTTTCTTAAAAAAAATCAATGGAAACATATTCTCAGGTGAGGATTAAAAAAAGAAAGAATAACTGAAAATATAAGAGAATGTGACATTATAATATCTGGATAGAAATTTTGGCATTGAATTAACCAGAGCATAACTCAATTTACCTGTCCAATTTGTATTTGAAACAAAAGCAGAATTTCTCTTAACTGAAGTTTAAAAGTGTTAAATGAGTTGTTGATGGTAGTAAACTGATGGGTAAAGACATTTCTTGCCCTGGGCTTTAGGGAGATGGACTGATGTTGTATACATGCTTGTGGGGTAGCCAGTATAAGACAGTCTCCATGCACAGAGTTACTGAGTTCTGGCTGTACTGACAGTCAAGCCCACCTCAATAAAAATTCCAGCAGACATCTGCAGGGTCAGAGCTGAGCTGAACACAAAGCTATATTTAAAGTTGTGAGTAACATTAATTGTTTTTAACTAGTTGCTAAAGGTAGGTGTATGATAAATACTCTATAAAAATGCTTTTGCATGAGTAAGCTAGACTACCTAATCTTTTGAGAACTGATGAAAGTTAAGTTTTTCTCCTAGGAAAAATATACTTAAGTGTAAAATTTTGTAAGCAATGACTTCATGAAAAGAGGGAGTGACATATTTGTTGCTCAGGGATCAATCCCCCACTCCCCTCACCCATCCAAACACAATCGCATAAATTTCTCAGGGTAGAAAAATTCTGTGGTACTTTCTTCAAGTACCACACACAACCTGGAATATTCTTCTTTCTCCTATTTGACTTTTTTGAAAATGTTCAAAAATATAATAAGAACTCTGCAGTGTGGTCATATTTTATTAATAATATAACAATTTATGAAATAATAAAACAATATATGTTTGTTTCTTGGTAATTTAATAATAGTTAACATGTACTCAGTACATACTAGTGCCAAGCACTCTTCCAAGAGGAAATATTAATGAACTAAAGGGGTCCATTTGCCTGCGCACATCAAAGCCCAATAAGACGCGAACAGGAGCTTGCAGCAGAGAAAGTCAGGTTTGTTAGTTGAGGAAGTGGTACCATAGCCGGAGTCACAGGTGAGCTGTGGCTCAAAGACCTGGCTCCCCAATGGCTTCCAGAGGATGGGTTACATAGGGAACTAAGGGACTTAGGCTTTTGGTCAGGGTTATGGTCTCTACTGATTGGCTGGTCAGGGTTGTAGTCTCTATTGATTGGCTGGCACCAGGGTAGTGAGTAGTTGATCATTGCATCTGGTCCTGACATCAGCCAATATGTCACTTCATCTGGTTTCATAGGGATGTGGTGGGTGAGGTGGTTCTGGTGCTGAACCACAACTGACTTCTAGATGTTGTCTGTAGTTCGACTAAAACTTTGTCTCTGTGGCCAACAGACCCGAGGAGGCTTTGTTTCTAAGATTATTTGATGCTGATCAGAACCTCATTGTTCTGAAGACTTAATGATTAAGGGAGTAGATATGCAAGGGAAAAGGAGCCAGGGTACTGGATAAAGTGAATTTGGATCAAAAGGAAAGAAAGGAGGAAAGGTCATATTGAAGAAGTAAAGTTTCTGTAGTTACAGTAACAAGAAATTAAGGCACTTGCCCACGGCCTCATAGCTGGTAAATGGAAGAGTTGGGATTTGAACCCAGGCAGTCTGGCTCCCACGCCTATGCTTTTGAGTTCTGTGACCTATGGAATGTCAAGTCTCAGTTTCTTCATGCACCCATATCCTGTCTTTACGGTGATGCAGGGTCTTCACAGGTAGGTTTGCTATACCTTGAGCTTCCAGTTGTCCTCGATGATTCTCCCCCTTCAATGGTCCCTCTGAAATGCCCCAACTCCTGAAAGACCTGGTGTGCTTTCATAGCTAGGATTTACCATCACCCAAACTCAAATATTTTGCTGGAAGTAAGAGAAACCAATTTATTTTTCTTGCACCCACCATCTTTTTTTTTTTAATTCTCTGTTTCAGAGATCTTATTTATCTCTCCTTCCTTTCCTCCAGAAAGTTTCTTCCAGTCTCCTCAGGAGACCTTTTCTCTTCAGACAATTAACAGACTCTTTTTCCTTTGCCGCCTCACACAACATATGGCAATAGGCGTTTGGTTGTTTGCTCAGTCATTAAACTTTACTGTGAAGGTACATATGAATGGAGCCTAATCCAGTGCAGGAGAACAGGCTGTGTCTCCTCTTTAATCTCCTCAGCTCTATTATACTCACTGTTTTTCTCCTAGGCTGCTTGTACTTTGTTATACACAACTGTGGCATTGCCTTTTAAACTTCTCCCTGAATGGGAAACATCCCAGCTGCCTCAGATTCATATGCATTCTCCAATCCTGATTGCTGACCTAGTGCATTCATAGCAAAGCCAAGCCCGTCACCCACTTCAATCAAACTTAAATGACTATGCTTTCTACACAAAACAGATTCATTGCTTATGCTTTTTGCTCAACTTCTCAAATTAGGTGGGAATATTTCTTCAGGATAGAAATATTTTCCAGTTTTCTAAGTTGGCTTAGATCCCACTTTAAAAGAGCATAGCTGATAAAAGTTGGGAACAAAAATGTGATTTAAACGCACACTCTCTTAGGCTAATGAATGAGATGGCTCATGAAAAGGAGGGCACATTGCAGTCAAAGTGTTTGATCCTTGGTTAGAAAGGCCACCCAATGGGGAATAAAAACTACTAATTACCAGTTTTACATTAATATTTTATGTTGATGTGCTCATTTTGGACATTTGATATACCCCATCTATACAAAGTTCAAGGTTATTCTTTAGAGGACATGTCTGGATTTGATTCTTAAAAGTTAAAGCTATAAAACTAATTACATTGGTGACTTCTTAACAAGAATATTCATTCTGTTAGATGGTTAAACATTTTTAAAAAAGTTATTTTTACAGCTTTCCCTTAGGATATAAGTAGCATATGCTAAAACTCCCAAGTAAGAAGTCTACAGACTGTAGTAACAGTCTGCTCTGTAATGCTTAATTGCCCACCTATTCTCCCTCTAAATCCTCAAGTCCTCATCTCCTATCTCACATTTGAAGGAAGGAGAAGGGAAAGAAAGAGGGAATGAAAGAGGTAAGAAGGAAATAAGAAAGAATAAGTAAGGAGGGAAAGGAGAAAGTGGGTTAATTTTATTTTGAAGATTTACTGTGCACCAGCCCAGTGTGAGCTGCTGACTTTATACCTGCTCACGTACCCACCATATAAAGCCAGCATTTTCAATCTAAGGGACCTAGGAAATGATCTCTTCCCACTTATTTCATAGACAAGAAGACTATGATCAGGATGATTAAGAAACTCCCCCAGAGTATACAATTGGTTTGAGATTTGGAGGGGTTGCAAATGGCCCAACCTAGATTACTTTCTTTGCCCAATGCACACATTTGTTTGTTTATCCAAGGATTGATTCAGCAACTGCTACAGGTTGGGTACTGAGTTTAATGATTTAGGGTAACCCCAGGAGGCGGCAATTGGTAATTTCTGCCATACTGAAACTGGACAGAGTGGGTCTGAGGCTGCCTGTCACTCCTTGAGCCAAATTAAGCAGAGACAGGGTTGAATCAAATATGAGTGTTTATTCCAATAATGCAGTCGGTCACCCTGGAAATTCTGCTCTTACTCCCTTTGCCAGTTGGCTGATTACACAAGGGAGAAGATGCCATAGCTACGTGCAGCTGCGAGCTGCAAATGTAACATGGAAAGTGAGGGAAGGGTCTGCAGTCTGGCCTTCAGGAGCTCCAAGTTAGTTAACAAGGTGGCTAATCTATGATGTTACAAACCGCTCAGCCTGCTCTTGGGACCAAATAATGGTCAGGGTTCCTGAGAAAAACTCCTGGAGAGGGTCAGGGTCTGGGCACAGCAACCAAATCAAAGGGTGTCCTGTCCTTGGTCTGTTCTCAAAATGTATTTCTTTTCTGAGTAATGGGCCCATCGAGGCATCTTATCTTTTTATAGCCTTGTTTCATCCTCCAGGTTCCCAGGGTCTATAAGAAAACTTATCTTTAGTTAGTAAGGTGCATAATTTTTAAACAACTGTGGCTGTGTTCTTAGTATGTGTCCTCTCCCACTATTAATACTACATGTTATTTTCTATATTTATCTGCAATAAGCAGGTCATTGCTATCATAATTGCAAATTTGCTTTCTGGTCTTCTACCTCCCAAATCACCGTCTGACAGTGATGCCTGTCACAGGTAACTTACTTAACATTCTCTCTTTTAGTGAAATTTCCTCAGCACCTCCTCAATCCACTTCGGTGTACACTTTTACATACAATTAGATAGCTTATTCTATAGGGTTTTCATTTTTTTAAAAAAGATAAAGTAATTTGCCAATATCCCACAATAATTACAAATGTAAATAAAATTTACATTCTCCAAAGAGTACCTAGGGAAATTTATAAACTCATTCTGCATGATTATAAGAGACATGTATTTTTACTTACTGAAAATGAGTCTCCAGGTGGCCCCAATAAATCACTCATAGAGTTTATACATGTATATTCTTATATACGTGTTGTAATTCATAACATTTTCAGAAACCTTGTAGAAGTCTATATCTCTTATGAAAAAATTACTACTAACAAATTTTCAGAATATGAGGCAGTTAATTATTTTCTAACAAATTATTGGCCAAAATTGAAATATCTGGAAAGCTCTTTGAAGAAGACACAAGTAAAGTAAGGTGATCATATGCAGTGAAATAATTTTAACTGTATCTTTAAAATTAATTTTTAAAATCATGTAAATATATAGTTGTATCTTTTTTCATATTTACAGTTGAAAAAATTATTTATTCACTTATAAATGCATGCACACACATATTTAATATCAAATTTGATATATAGTGACTTGAAGGAAAATACATCTACTAGTAAATGATATATCTACATTTTACTAATTTTATTTGTTACTATTACACAATTTTAAGCAAACCCTTATGCCCACTTATTTGGATACAATATTCCTATATGTCATTATATTGCTTCAACCACTGAAATAAATAAATGTATATACAATCATAGATATGTTGCTATGTACACATGTATATAAATGTATGTATACAAATACACACATATATCAATTTTTTGCACAAAGTTGTAAAATTCCCAAACATAATTATTTTTCTAGTTATTATTCAGTATTTTAAACTTAACTTTTTTAAGTTCAAAGGAGGTGAGTTATATGCTGACCTTTTTAAAAAATTTGTATTGAATTTTGAAGGTTAATATTGGTTAATAAAATTATGTAGATTTCAGGTGTACAATTCTATAATACATCATCTGTATATTGCAATATGTCTTCACCACCCAAAATCAAGTCTCCTTCTATCACCATTTATCTCTCTATACTCTCTTCCATCTCCTTCCCCCCACCACTTTCCCTCTGCTAATCACCATACTGTCGTTGTCTGTGCCTATGAGGTTTTTTATTGTTGTTATTTGTGTTTTGCTTAGTTTCTTTACTTTTTTAATCTTTTATAATTTGTTGAGTTTAAACTTATGCGTATAGCATGAGGTCAATTTTTGTGAATATTGAATGTTCCATATGATTTTTTATTGTTGTTGTTAATCCTTACCCAAGGATATTTTTCCATTGATTTTTTAGAGAGAGTGAAAGGGATGGGAAGAGCCAGAGAGAGAGAGAAACATCAATGTGAGAGAGACATCAATTGGTTTCCTCCTGCATGCACCCTGACTAAGGCTGGGGATCGAGCCTGCAATCGAGGTACATGACTTTGACCAAAATCGAGCCTGGGATCCTTCAGTCCACAGGTTGATGCTCTATCCACTGAGCCAAACCAGCTAGGGCCATATGTTTTTTAAAAATTCATTCTACCATTAATGTGTATGAAGTTTCATATATGTTCATTAGATCAATATTCTTCATTGTGCTTTTCAAATCTTGTATAGCCTTATCTAAATTACCTCTACATTAATGAGAAAAATATGTTGAAGTTTTCTACTATAATAATACTAGTGGCCCGGTACATGGATTTGTGCACATCGAAAGGAAATTAATTAGAAGAAACATTTTAATATCGCTATTCACCCTTTCTCTTTGATAGAAGTGTCAACCAGATCCACAATTGACAATGACAGATGAAAACACATGTGTGAGATTGGCACCAGCGAGAGATTTATATGTATCGCACATGCAAGAGTCAATGTTTATTCTTAAATTTAACACTTCACAGACATTTGGTTAAAGTGTAAAATGTTTGCACCTGGCTATAAAGCAAGTCATGTTCCTGGGCTGAAGAAACTCCAAGGAGGCTAGTCGCTAGGAAGAAGAAGCCGAGTGTTGCTGATGTCATTACCCACTGCCTATAGCAACCATTTCTGGGCTAGGCTGGGCTGTTGGGCCACATTTTGTGCCATGGGGTCTTGGAAGCATTGGCTGTGATTTGGAGGGCTCTTGCTCCAGGGTGGTGGCGGGGCCTTGTCCCAATTGGGGAAAGCCGAGTGTTGGTTTGTTGGTGCCAGGTCCATGGTGCTGTTTCTTTGTAAATGGCCAGTGTGTGTCACGGCAGCTCCTGCATTGTCTGCCCCCTGGTGGTCAGTCCGTGTCATAGCTACTGGTCAGATGGTCAGAGGGACAGTTAGCATATTAGCCTTTTATATATATAGATTCTCCATGTAGATTTCTTAATCTTTCCTTAATTATAGCTTGAGGCTATTTCATTGAATGTATTTTTACTTATGTAATTAAGGCTATTATACCTTACTGGCAAATTGAATCTTTATCATAATATAGTTATCATAAACAGTATTTCAAAAATGTTTTTGTTTTGTTTGCTTGTTTCAGTGTGAAAGCCCTTTTGCCTTCCTTATATTAGCTTTTCATTGGTTAGTATTTGCTTGATATATATTTTTCATCATTTGCTTTTCATATTTTAGTGACCTTATATTTTTATATTTTGCTCATAGACAATATATAACTGGCCATTCCCTTAGTCTAGTTGGGAATTTTTAATTTTTAAATGTAATGTTTAGAGTGTTTACTTTTGTTTTTGGATTTATTTATTTTTATCATTAAGCTTTTAGTTTTTTTTCACTTTTTCTTTTCTTTCTTCCTCCTCTTTGTAAAACTTCTTTTGGATTCCTTTCTCCCTATGCTCATTTAACTTTTTCCCTCTCAACTGGTTTGATATAAGATATTCTATGCCTTATTTGATAGCCTAGCTAATTTAAAAATGTATAACTTACTCCCCCCCTCCCATTCTTCCACACATTAAAAGTAGTTTAGAATTCTGTTGTGCCAGTCATTCACCTCCAACCTATATGCTGCTTTGCCCAATAATTTGGTTCAACCTACTTGCCCCACAAATAGGTCATAACTATAGATGTTTCTTTCCAGTCAGGATTTATCAGATTTACCCTTTTATTAACCAGTATCTTTGCATGCTGTTCCCCTCACCTATGTATGTCATCTCACTCTCTCAGTCCACTCTCTCAGTTTTTGTTTATCTAAAAACGTCTTTATCCACATTGTTGTAAGACAGTTTCACTGGGTTTACAATTCTAGATTCAAAACTATTTTTCCTTCTACTCATTGATATATATATATATTTCTTCATTTCTGGATTCATTATTGTTGAAAATCAGCTGTCAGTCTTATTCGTTTAGAAACATGTCTTTTCTTTCTGACTGCTTTTAAAATCTCTTTATCTTTGTTTTCCTGCAGTTTGTTTATGGTGAGAGTATAAACAGATTTATATTTTTTTGTGTTCTTGGAATTCTTTTAATTTGTGGATTTGATTATTATATCTTTTAATATTGTGTGTGTCTTATGATCTGTATTATTTCCCTCTAGAATGCATATTGAATATGTTAGTACTGTTCATTGCATTTTGTATGTCTTTTAATATTTTTATCTCCTTATCTTTGTAACCTATGTTCTAGATATTTTATTTATATTTATTTTTCAGATAATTCTCTCTTTTACTATACTTAATTGGCTATTTAATTTTCTAATTAATGTTTTATTTTAATATTTAATATTTACTGTTCTATTTCTAGAAGCTTTATTAGGCTTCTTTGTGAATGTACACATTCCCTGATTATATTTACAAGTTTCTCTTTTACTGAACATTGCTATTGCATATTATGTGTCTGATATTTTCAGTCCTTAACTTAACTGAAATTTTTTTCTTTGTTCACTGTTTTATTGCTAGTCCCAACCATATTTCTTTACTTCCTTTTCTGTTGAATGAGTTCTGGCAGTGAGCTGCTCACTTTTCTCTGAGACCTGGGCTGAAGTTGAATCCTACAGGGATTTTTGTTTGATTCTGCCAGTTGCCTGCTACCCCTTTAAATTAAACTCTATAAGCAGTTTTTGAACCCCACAGGTACTGTGAATTCATATCTCAAATGCATTTGATAGGGCCAGTTTGGTATTAGAAAAATTCAAGGAAGGATTTTTTTCCCTTCAACTTGGCTCTGAAATAGAAAAAATTTTCAGGATCCCCTTTGCATGGCAAGGTTTATTTCTTACCTGACTTCAATTCTCACGTTTACTGTGGAGTAGCCCTCTCAGCATCCATGCTCTGTGAGTTCTGATCTCTTATTAGATTTCTGACCTTGGAAGCATCGTGAGTTTTATCTTTTCTCTCTCACACCTCATAACACTATGGGAGCTCAGGATAACTACAGGTGAGCAGTCATCCGCCTGATGAAAATGAGTTTTGGAGCTTGCCAACCTGCTAAGATTTCCTGGTTTCATTCATTTGGGAGCTTGGAGGATTTACTGACTTACTAAAGTCCATTTAGAAAGGTGTTTACATATCTTAAAATATTTTCCCAGCATTTTCTTCCAGTATATCCAGCACTTGGATGATTATTCTGTGTGACTAATCTGCCATGTTATTGGAAGCAGGAGCACCTGAATATCTTCTTAAGAAAGAAGTGACATGCTGAATTGTGGGAGCTTTTCACGGAAGACAAATTTGTTTTGGTAGGATAGGCATGTTATTAGATACCCATGGAAGCTATCAATTTCACAAAAATGTCAAAAACAGATGGGGGGGTGGTCATTCTCTTCAAAGTAGAATAAAAGGACAAAATACCTATAAGATGTTCATAGGCCCCTCACCCCGGCTTTCTAATTTTTTTTTAAAGATAGCATAATACAAAGTAAAATTGAGAATAAATTTATTGAAGATAATATCATCAAATGTTAAAAAAGAATCTTTTAAGTTAAGGAGGCACAACTACTAACTGCAAGCTGTAATTTTTAGAGCTTTTGACCTGAAAATGGCATCAGCAAGAGTAACACATGATGCTGAACTTGGTTCATCAGTATTTTACTTTGTGTTGTTAACCGGTAACCATAGGCTTTATGCAAAGCACAAAGTACGCATGAATTAAACACTTTCTGATCTGCTACTCTTAGATTGCCAGGTTTTCAAATGAGAAGGGAAACATGAACAATGACAAAGTGAAAAAGGAAATCATTTTCTTGGGAAATCCTAATCTTGTTTGTTCAATCTTTGCAAAGCTGTGATACAACCAAGGAGCACCAGCTACAAGTTAGAGAAAAAGGTCCTGCCCCTCCCCCGCCTTATT
>NW_006285042.1:4876176-4880832 GCF_000327345.1 Myotis davidii | reverse complement strand
GGGAAAGGGGAGACAGACAATAGAGCCTTTCAAAAATCTGTGCGAATAACAGGGAATGAGATATGTATCTGGATGGAAAACGCTGAATGATGATGACTTTATTCCTCCTCACCTCCACTCCCTTTGCCAACCTCAAGAACCGATGTCATAGAGTATATTTTCTAAACGATAGAAAATAACTTCAGGGGAATAACATTATGCTCTTCTGGGTAACACATTGTGTGTGAACTGGGATTAATTGCAGGGAGAGATTGGGAGTCTGTTGTACAAGAAAATGGCATGGACAGTTACAGAGACAACACTTTAAAAGTAAGAGACTTTGGAAAATAATTTAAAAAAATGAAAGATGATGGTCTTCCAGCTACTTGTTGCAATATACAAAATGTGTGGGAGCCTGAGTAGAAATACTTTTAAATTCAAACACTCCTTGGAAGTATATAGTGATTTTTACCTATCAAATTTTGGAGTTCATCTTTCTTGTCACAGTAGGGAACAGCATCTGAAATTCAGAAAGAGCCACACAGATTCACAGCAGGCAGTAAGAACACAAAACTGAGAAGGGCCTTGGAGATGCCTTGGTTAAGGAGTCACACAGCAAGGAAAGAGACGGAACTCAGGGCTATGGAGTCAAAGCATGCCTGTTAGGGACCAATGGGCAGACATCGGATAGGCCCACAATTGCATGAAGTAGTTCCGTCATCAGTGGCTGATGCCTGGATTTGGAGAGTGGAATATAGACATAAATTTTCAGCCATGATTGGCATTAGGCCAGGACCCTGTTAGCAGCGCCAGGGTGTTAAGGAGAGAAACAGACTAAAGAAGAACCAAGGGCTGAACTCACACAGAAAGCACAACACTAGGCAGAGAACTTCTACTGAGGAAACAATAGGAAGCGGAGTTAGAAAGAGGACTTCTGGCCTGTGGTTTTCTATAACAGGTTCAACAACCTTTTGGTCTCAGGAACTCTTTAGATGCTTAAAAATTATTGGAGATCTCAAACAGCTTTTATTTATGTGTTGATATGTATTGATATTTTATCATAATAGAAATTAAGAAATTACCTCATTCAAAAATAACAATAATCAACCCAAGTAACCATAATTTTTATGAGGAACTGCTATATTTTCTAAAAACTATAAAGTGAGAAGACTAACATTGATTTACATTTTGAAAATTGATTTAATAGAATATACTGGGATTCGCATATCTGTTTCTGAATTCAGTCCATCACACATATTTTTTATTGAAGAATATCTGGTTAAACAAAAGCCTGTATTTCGAAAAGAGAGAATATTAGAATACATTGTCACATAACTGTGTATACTCATCTTGGATACTACACCAAAATTCAAGTAGTGTCTTAAAACTTAGTTGTAGCTCAGAGTCTGAAACCCTTTCAATGATGTTACATTGAAATCCATTGGTCTATCTTATGCTTAAAAATTGATGTTTTACCCATGTATGATTTTGTAACATCAGGCATTCGTTATTTGGAAAATATTAGTGTAGGTATTGCAGACTTCCTCATGTTGACACATTACATAATAATCAAAAACCACAGTGGTAAGATCACCTCTGATTTACTTAGATGAGTGTTTATGTACTGAAATGCTGTCAAGTTAATCATGGCAGATTCTAAAGTTCTAAATTTTGATTGAAAGCTCAAATTTTATCACTGATAGCAAATGTTATCAGTTATTTTTCTTGAAGTTACAGGATCACTTTGTTGATTATAGAGAAAATGTCTGCCAAACATTCATTTCTGAAGAACCATAGATTGGCCCTTGTTTTTTCAGATAAAAATGTTATTCCTAAGGATGTTAGCTCCTGAACGATAAGGTTTAATGGAGACTGGATCCATCCAACTGTCAGTAAAAAAAAAAATAGGCAAAGTATATAAAACAACAGTTTTCAAGACATTGGAATGTGCTCCGTGAGAGATGGGCAACAAATGATGGGCCTCTCCAATTGCCCCAGCTCAAGTCCTTAGGGAATTCCAGGTCTTGGTGCAGGGAGTGGGAACCAAGACAGCCTGTCACATTCCCCAAATGGAGGAGATGGAGCTGCGAGTTTGGGCAGAGCAAGGTGACTAGAGTTAATAGACAGAGTATAGGAAAGGAGAGAATTACACTAAGAAGCCTGGAGATCTGCAGTGAAGTCCCCCAAAAATATTCAACTGCTTTCTGATCAGCTATGCGTGTAACAAAATGTACCCACGGTCAGGGAGAGCATTGCCCCAAATGATTGGAAGTTAATAGTGCTGTGATCATTTATGCAGTTGTCTTTGGGTGTATATGCATATACATTTCTGTTGGGTATATGTCTAGGAGTGGAAGTGTGGATGGATAGGGTATGTGTATGTTCACCTTTAGTAAATGCACCAAATTGGCACCCCCATCAATGATGGTTCCACTTTTTCTGCATCCTCTTTGATGCTTTGTTGTCTATCATTTTTATTTTAGTCATTCTGGTGGGTGTACAATATCTCATTTGATTTTAATTTGCATTTCCCTGATTGCTACAGAATTGAGTCCCTTTTTATATGTTCATTGGCTGTTTCATATAACCATTACAGTACAACTAATCATTGAAATAACTTGGTGATAAAAACCAATTTCTTACTTTATTGAACTAATAGGGTTTTTTTTTTCTCTTAGAAATAATATTCTTAAACATCAAAGCTTAGAAGAAATTTTTTGTTAAAGTTGTTTGGCTGTACTGAGAGTAATCCAGCAAAAATCCAAAATTTAGAAAAAAACGCTATTTAGTAAGTATCCCTGGGAAAGCTTTATTGATTGCTCTAGCTAGAAATACGTTATCAAACTGGATTAAGCCTGCTCTTTAAAGCTTTATTGATTGCTCTAGCTAGAAATACGTCATCAAACTGGATTAAGCCTGCTCTTGTTCTTTGTTGTTGTTGTTTTTAATCCTCACCCAAGGATATTTTCCCATTGATTTTTAGAGAGAGTGAAATTGATTGGCTGCCTCCTGCACATGGCCTGACTAGGGCCAGCGCCGGGAGGAACCTGCAACCCAAGTACATGCCCTTGACCAGAATCAAACCAAGGACCCTTAGGTCTGCAGGCTGATGCTCTATCCACTGAGCCAAACCGGCTAGGGCAAGTCTGCTCCAGTTTTAATTAGCTGGTGGGTAATGACAAGATCTCAAAATGAGCTGAACAGCAATGCCTTCCCCTCAATGTGGAGGTTTGCGGTTTCCAA
The DNA here is from genome assembly GCF_000327345.1 of Myotis davidii. Classification (NCBI taxonomy): domain Eukaryota; kingdom Metazoa; phylum Chordata; class Mammalia; order Chiroptera; family Vespertilionidae; genus Myotis; species Myotis davidii. Next base: position 4,877,610 of record NW_006285042.1, on the reverse strand, counting down.
CTTTGATGTTAGATCAACTCACCTTACAAAGTGAGCTGCTTGGATAAATGGGATTGATGATGCTATCACGTGTTTACTATTAAATTTTCTTTCAACAAAATTTGCACAAATTGACAGATCTCTGTCAACTTCAGAAATAGCTTTGCTATGTAAATAAAAACAAGACTACATTGAAGAAGGCATCTGGTGGTACAAAAATAGACTGCACATGGCCCAGTGAAAATCAGTTGTCTTGAAAGTGTTTGCTAATTATTTTTAATTTGGTGCTGTCATTCCTGAAATACCTCTGCCACCTGAAGTCTTATGCTTGGCTTCTCTTAAGTCATTTAAATCACTTGTTTTAAATATTTAAAAAAAATTGCAGTGGGAGTCTAAATATGTCAGCAGCATAATATCAATTAACATAAAGAGTCTGTAAGTCACAGAAGCCTTGACAAAGATGTGAATGGCTATCTTTAGACATTCTCCATCACCCCTTAGGTAAAAGAAAAGCTTGTGGAACCTCCCACATAAAACAAGCCATCACAAAGTTAATAGATACAAAATGGCTCCCTGGCCCTAACACTTCCACTTCTGATATTTTGTACTATTCATTTTTAGGAGACCCCAAATTTTTCATGGTGACTCCCATGCTATTTCTTTGTAGAGAACATCATGATAACTCATGAGTTCATCAATTAAGGGAATGTTTTGAAAAACTCGAAGAGTCTCTGCCTGGAGTATGTCTCTTCGGTAAAAATACAATGGGACAAGTCATCCGTTAGGTTTCAAATGTGTAGCCTGTGTATGATCTCTGTGTTTTCATTTTTCTACTTAAGTAAATAAGATAAGCAGTGACTCAATGAGCAGGTATCTCAGGTACTGTTGCTGATAAAGAAATTAGCTTATGTGATATCAATAGATTTTGTTTCTTGAGCACCAAATTATTATTGTTTTATATCAAACAAAAACATCTATGAGTGTTTATTAAACAGTTCTGTTTGCATTAAACCCCCTTTCTGCCCAAAGATTATACAAGTTAAATATATTTCTACTTTTCAGATACAGAAACTGAGGCTTAAAAAATTCACATACCTTCCCTTTACCTTCTTTAATACTCTCACTTTTTTGATGTCTCTTGCTGGTCTCTTCTTCTACCCTGCCCTTCAAAGCAGTTGTTTCCCAAACTCTCTTGTCTTTTCCCCCACTATAGTCACCATGGAAAATTTGATTTATACTATGCTTTCCTATAAGTTTGGGTAATGACAGAAAGTGCTAATTATACCATCAAGTGTAGAAGCCAGTGATAGATAAAGGAATACTTCGCAAGGGATCTTAAACATTTTGCTCATATTTTAAATAATTTTTTAAATCAAAAAAATGAAAATAATCACTGCATTTAGTTCAATTAATCAATTATATGGAATTGCTAGTTCCTGTGCCCTTTGAGAGAAA
>NW_006285042.1:4870486-4876148 GCF_000327345.1 Myotis davidii | reverse complement strand
TCTGTGACCTGAGGAATTATATAACCATTGATATAGAGCAGGCATTTAATGAGCATTCAAGAAATAAAACCAGTATTATTTTATCTCTTTAAATCCAATATTTCAACTATAAGAAGACCTATCAGTTTCATGTAAACCTTTTCAGAATTTTTAAAAAGTATATATAAATACAAACTGCTTGCCAACTAACAAAAGTATATGTTTATTCTATTTACATCCCACTTTGTACTACAGTCTAATACTTAATATATTTAGTCTAATAATCCTTCCTCTCAGTCATTTTTGACAATTGAGAGTTATACATAAAATCATGATAACATGCTTATGGTCTTGGATTTTTGGACACTTTAGGTTGAACATTATGATGAACTTGAGGCTTATTAAAGAGTTATTGCTTGTCCCGATAAGATATGTTTGAAGTTCCTTGTATTCCATGAAAATAAAATTTTGGCCTGTATGCTTGTAGATGATATTCAGACACTAATGTAATAAGGTTTTTGTTTGAGAAAAATACTGAAAATATTATGTAAGGAAAAGGTAGAATGAGGGGAAGGAAAACAAAAAGTAGGGAAAAAATAGAAGTTACTACTTATATAATAATCAGGTGAGTGATGATGAGACTCTCAAACTGAGATAGCAAGGAAGCAGGACATATTGGAAAGGTATTAAAATATGAAATTAATAGAAGTTGGTGCCTTGTTGGTGGCATAGGAGAAGTTTAAATATATTGATCAAAGAGGATATACAAAGTCCCTAAAGCAAGTTTCCCTGTGGACACGGGTGAAAGAATCATTAGGCGAACAAGCCTGTTGGTTTCTTTACTTCCTGTTTTCCTTAACTTCAAAAACACAGGGTGGACAAAAGTAGGTTTACAATTATAAATAGGTGAAACATAGAGTTTATTCTTGTATCATTTATTAATTATTATATTATTTTCCATATGAACTACTGTCACTTTTCCCCCTTGAATCTGACAAATAATTAAATTGTATTATCTGTATGCATTGCTATAATTACTGCATGTTTTTCATTGTGTGTTCTCTTGTCTTTATATTTCTTTTGCTTTTTAGGAAGACTTGTATTCTTGTTCTTGTAATAGTTTTTTTCTTTACTCATACCTGTATATAATGTCCTTAGTTATAATTTTTTCTTAGTCTTTTATGGTTTGATTTTTCATTTTTATGTAATATACTTTGGCTCTTATTTAGTATCTCAGAGGCAATCAAATAATTTCTATTTCTTCCCATTTTTCTTCTCTTTTATTATTTCTTGGTATATATATATTATTTCTGCATGTTTATTCTATTATATATAAAACTAGAGGCCCGGTGCATGAATTTGTGCACCAGTAGGGTCCCTTAGCCTGGCCTGCTGGATCAGGCTATAACTGGCTCTCCAACATCCCCCAAGGGGTCCCGGATTGCAAGAGGGCACAGGCCAAGCTGAGGGACCCCACCGGTGCAAGATCAGGGCTAGGGAGGGACGTGGGAGGTTGGCCAGCTGGGGAGGGACTGAGGGAGGCCTCCAGGGCGTGTTCAGCCCATCTCACTCAGTCCCTATCGGCTGGACCCCAGCAGCAAGCTAACCTATGGGTCAGAATGTCTGCCCCCTGGTGGTCAGTGCACATCATAGCGAGCAGTTGAGTGGCCTTAGCATATCATTAACTTGTTATGCTTTGATTGGTTGAACGGCCAACTGGACAACCAGACACTTAGCATATTAAGCTTTTATTATATAGGATGAAGTATAATAAATTTTTAACAGATTTTTAGTTGAAATTTCCCCAATATTTTCACTGGATAAACCCATCCCTTAGTAGATTTCTCATAAGAGCACACTTAGAAGATTCTCAGATTGTATAAATCATTGTTTTAGCATTCATGTTTTGCATGATAACTTTATATTTTGCCAAGAAAATTCTGTCTGAGATTGTGGTAGGTCGTTTTTATATTCCTCTTTAATTGAAGATAAGCAAATTTACTGCTTTTTGAAAATCTAATCTCAGATATTAGACAGATGGAGATGGGGAAAGAAGAAACTTTATTCCATTTATGTTTATTCCATTGTTAAGTTTTGTTTTGTGTTCTATCAGTAATTTATTTTTAACCTCCAGTATCCTCACTGAAAGATATTGAGACAAATGCCACTTCTAACCTTTGGGGATTATTTGTGTGTTTTTTTGTTTTGTTTTTGTTTTGTTTTCCCTGAAATATCTTTTTAACCTGCACAGAAGAATTCTACTTATAACAGAATTTTTAGAAGCATTTCATATGGAGAGTGGCTACAGAGTTTGGACAGGTTCAAGCCTTGGACTAATGAGAGAGCACGGTCCTCTTGAGCTAAAACCCCGTGCAGGTTCCAGCTTGGAGGGCAAAGCCCTCCCAGCACAATTATAGCCAAAGACTATTGCTGTAAGCTTGACCTTATGGTCCGAGGTGGCTGAGTGATGTGGGCTGCGGGAGGTGCAGCAAGTGCTGCCAAAACAAAGCTTGATAGTTCTGATACATGTAATTGAGTAAATTCAAAACCCACGAGAACATTGTAAACATCTTGACCACACCCTTACTTTGCTTTGTGGGACCTGACTATAAAATAAAGACTCAGCTTACAGGCTGTGGCACTGTCTCTCCATCTGAGAATAGTGTCCCACCTGGGCCCAACTGTATTCTCTTGTCTGTCTTCTTTAATCCATCACCTCCCCTCCTCAGGTTCACCCGTGGCCGTGCTGAGCACGGTTCAATTTCACTTTCAGTTAAGCCATTTCAATATCACAATCATTTATGCTTTTTACTTAAAAAAAAATCTCCTGATTAACTTTTATAAGAAAAGGTTAAAAACATATTCTTTTTGTGTGTTTTTTAACAGAAAATCATCAATAATTTCTATAGGAGACCATTTTTCCCCATAATGATGTGCATGTATCATTTCTTATAACAAATTAAAATTTTAAATTTTACTTTTTTTCCATCTTAAAGATGATTAAGAGAAAAGAATAATTCTGAGCTCTGAAAATATTTAGTAAAATGTTATAAAACCTAGAATATGGGCTGATAAATTTTTTATAGAATTTTAATAATAAAATTAAAGTCTATGCATTATTTCAGACTATTATGATATTATCTATTTCTTGAGAAATGTATACTAAGGGCCTATGCTATATGCCAGGCATTGTTCTAAATACATGGAGCATGGAATTAAATAATGCAGAGAAGACCCTTGCTCTCAAGCGGGAAACAGAGATTAGATAGACAAATAGTTTGATGGACAGATAAACTAAAATATATCAGACTATAGGAAACATTCTATTTAAGGACTAAAATAAGGTGTAATGGGATAACGAATGGTCAGTTTAGATTGGATGGATATTGTAAAGGCCATTTTAAAAAATGGAAAAAGCCTGTTAAAAACTGAAAGATGGTCAGTATTGGCAGCAAAAGGTTGCATGTAAAGAGAGTCTATTTTTTTTTCTTTGTAAAGTATTGGCCTTTTAAAAAATATAAAACACCAATTTACAGGATGTTAACATTTGTGTGGATAATATTTGAGAATAATTTGAAATATACTGATCTAAAATACTTCATTGACTGAATGATTTGAAAATGGAAAACTCAGTTCTTTTGGATATGAACACTCCTGTACTGAAGAGCAGCCTGGGGATGTGGTTTCATGGAAATCTCCCTCCTTTGGAAAGAAGTACTTCCCTAAGGATAACAGTGCAGCACTGACAGCTGGGTAACTCTCTAGTTTAATGAAAGGAAGTGCTGAAGCAAAGAAAACACGGTGTCTGCCTCTGCATCTTCCAAATGGTTCTTGAGTCTTAATGTGCAAAGAGAAGATAAGGAATCTGTGTTGCATGCAACTGTTAAGGTCTTCTGAAGTACTTTGTCTTCCCTTACCATGTTTACAAAATACCATGTGAAACCATCTGCCACAGGGAGAAGAGAAAAGCCCTTCTCCTCAAATTAAGCCCAACTTTGCATAATACAGTATTTGAATGTGCATATATTCTAATCAGAAATAATTATATAATTCCATGTGATATGGATAATTGTATCCTTTCCACCTGCTGTTCCCTCTACCTGTTGTACTCTGTCACCAGAATTCCACATGACTAACTCCTTCACCTTCTTCAGAATTTGTCACTCTTTTTAAAACCATCTACCCCCACCCCCAAACTCCTCAAGTCTGATTCCCTTTCCCATGTCTCTTATTCACTGATTTTATAAAAATGATATTATATTAGCTATGGGGGAGCAACCATGGGTGTAGACATAGTGCTGGCTAGGTAAGGTTGTTAGACAGCAGTATGGTAATTACCAGAGTAAAGGTAAAGGGGGGCATATAGATGGTGATGAAAGATGATTTGACTTTGGGTGGTGGGAACACAATGCAATATACTGATGTGTATCATAGATATGTACACTTGAAACCTAATCTATTCACCAGTGTCACTCCAATACATTTAAAGCTTAAAAAATCTGTCTAGCCGGTGTGGTTCAGTGGTTGACCGTTGATGCAGGAACCAGGAGATTATGGTTTGATTCCTAGTTAGGGCAAATGCCTGGGTTGTGGGCTCGATCCCCGGAAGGGGGATTGCATGAGGCAGCCAGTCTATGATGTTTCTCTTTCATTGATGTTTCTTTTTTTAAAATATATGTTATTGATTTTTTACAGAGAGGAAGAGAGAGGGATAGAGAGTTAGAAACATCATTCAACTGCCTCCTGCACACCCCCTACTGGGGATGTGCCCGCAACCAAGGTGCATGCCCTTGACCGGAACCAAACCCTGGACCCTTCAGTCCGCAGGCTGATGCTCTATCCACTGAGCCAAACCGGTTAGGGCTCATTGACGTTTCTCTCTATTTCTCTCCCTTCCTAGCTCTCTAAAAATCAATTTAAAAAAATTGAAATTTAACATGCAAAATATTTAAAAGATTTAAAAGATCAAATTCCATTTTAATTTTGGCACCTTCTAAGTTTTGCAATTTTATGCTTAAGGAACGCCAAAGTAAAAGAACTTGATCTTCAGTCTTTTACATAGTACACTCGCAACAAAACCCAAAACTCTGAATACATGTATGTATATTATCCTTCTTAATTATTTCAAGTATATGTAGTTGTATTTGTTTTTACATTATTTTTCCTCTATATATTCAATCCTTTGACCCCTTACCTAGATGTCATCAATTTTCCTGATGGTCAGTAGCTTCCTGAGGAAGGTGGATTGGCCCCAGTATAAGTGACATGGAGTAGAATACAGTTTGAGTAACATGTTTCGTTTCCAGTGACATGATAACCCATTTTTAAATCTTTGGCACAAAAGATGACTGAATGATGTGACATATAAATAGGAAAATCCATTGACTTATAAAAAAAAGAATTTGAAACAGAGAAAGAAAAAGTGTCCCAATTATGAAAAGAACAAAACTGGTACCTTTAGTTCTTTTAAACTAATCCTATCTAATAAAAGACAAATAGGGTAATTGACTGTACCTTCCCTACGCTTCCCATTGGCTAATCAGGGTGCTATGCAAATTAATTGCCAACAAAGACGGCGGCCGGCAGCCACGCAGCTGAAGTGAGCAGGAGGCTTGCTTGCTCCAGTGATGGAGGAAGCCAAGGTTCCCTGCCTGCTGTGGCCTGGCTCTGAGACCCAAAAGCA
>NW_006285042.1:4868892-4869606 GCF_000327345.1 Myotis davidii | reverse complement strand
AGGCCTCTGCTCATGGCAACAAAGTTTCAATTATAAAAGACAAATAAATCCCAGATCCCTGCTTCCAGCCAGCCTGCCCTGGGAGCTTGGGTGGCTGGGGGTAGTGGCCAACCTGCAAACAACCATCAGCCCCTCACCCAGGCTGGCCACACCCTCTTGTGGGGAGGGGCCCCACTGGGGGGCTTAGCCAGCCTGAAAATGGCCCTCACCCCTCACCCAGACTGGCCAGGCACCCAAGCAGGACCCCTAACCCTGGAGGGGCTGTGGCCATCCTGCAAACAACCCTCAGCCCCTCACCCAAGATGGCCAGGCACCCCAGTGGGGACCCTCACCATGAAGGGGCTGTGGTCAGCCTGAAACTGCCATCAGCCACTCACCCAGACTGGCCAGGCATGCCAGCAGGCAGGACCCCCCCATCCTGTGTGTGGCCAGCCTGAAACAGCCATCAGCCCCTCACCCAGGCTGGCCAAACCTCCATGGGGTGAGGGTCCCCACTGGGGGGTGCTTGCCCAGCCTGCAAACAGCCATCAGCCCCTCAGCCAGGCTGGCCAGGCACCCCAGTGGGGACCCCCACCCTGAAGGGGGTGTGACCAGATGCAAACAGCCATCATCCCCTCACCCAGGCTGGCTAGGCACCCCAGCGGAACCCCCACCCTGATCCAGGACACCCTTCAGGGCCAACCAGCCAGTCACCACCCATCCACCAGGCCTCTA
>NW_006285042.1:4863423-4868867 GCF_000327345.1 Myotis davidii | reverse complement strand
ATATTTATATATTACAGAAATATATATATAATCTTTCTTTAGATTTTATTAATGTGAATATAGTAGATTAAATTATCTACTTATCTATCTACTCTACAAAACTGTAGATTTTAATTTGCCTGTTAAGAATAATAAATAGAATGTATATATTACTAAATATGCATGTATATATATATATATACTGTAGAACTTACTATTTTTAGCAGGTAAATAAAATCTATACCACTTAGATTTTAAGTCTTTGTGATTCTATTAGTTTTCACTTTATATATTTGTAAGATGTAGTTGTATCTTTAGAAAAATTATAGTATATCATCTTTTATTTTAGTATTTGTTTCTTTTGTTTTTATTTACTTTTTTTTTTTAATCCTCACCTGAGGATAATTCTCCATTGATTTTTAGGGAGAGTGGAAGAGAGAGGGAAAGACAGAGAGAAACATTGATGTAAGAGGAACACATCAATTGATTGCCTCCTGCATGAGCCCAACCAGGACCCAAGCCAGGGAGGAGCCTGCAACCAAGGTACAGGCCTTTGACTGGAATAGAAGCTGGCTAGAGCTCTTTTACTTTGTTTTCATTTCAGTTCATTTAAAATGCATAATTAGTAGACACCAAATTCATAAATAAAGTTTTTTGGGGTCTTCCATATTCAGGCTTGTGCCAAATGTCACATATTTCACAGAATTTTTCTCATAACATATTTAGACACTTGTTTAAGTTTTAGTGAACTTTTTTCTTTTCTCATTTTTAAAAGTCTTTTTTGTTGAGAGCAATACAGTTTTCTCCTTTCTATCCCCATTACCCTCCTCCACCTGGCCCCAGTCCTTCAGCACCCTATTGTCTGTGTCCATGGGCAATGCATTACATGCATATAAATTTTTTTGTTAATCTCCTTCCGCTCCCTCGACCCCTTCCCTCTGAAATTCCTCAGTCTATTCTATGTTTCCATGCCACTGTTTCTATTTTATTCATCAGTTTATTTTGTGCATTAGATTCCACATAGAAGCGAGATCATGTGATATTTGTCTTTCTCTGATTGGTTTATTTTGCTTAGCATAATACTCCCTTGGTCCCATGCTATTGTATTAGTTTCTTAAATTACTATTTTATCTGATAGTAATGTTATGTTGTTTAGTATTTGTCACCTGTATCTTTTTCAATTATCTTGTTTCAAACTGCTCTTTTTTCTTTAGATATATTTCTCATATATAGCACATACATCTTTTAGCTTTAATCATAGTCTAATACTATCTACCTTTAAAACCAAATTCACTTTTTAAATTTATTATTGTCACTTTATATCATCTTATTTAAGTTTTCTGTTTACCTTTTTCTTCACTCCTACTTTTCTTAACTCCTATTGAAATGTGAAAGCTTGCCCTAACCGGTTTGGCTCAGTGGTTAGAGCGTCAGCCTGCAGACTCCAGGGTCCCAGGTTCGACTCCTGTCAAGGGTATGTACCTTGGTTGAGGGCACATCCCCAGTGGGGAGTGTGCAGGAAGCAGTTGATCGATGTTTTTCTCTCATCGATGTTTCTAACTCTCTATCCTTCTCCCTTCCTCTCTGTAAAAAAAAATCAATAAAAATATATTTAAAAAAAAGAAATGTGAAAGCTTTCTTAAGATTTGTTTTAATGGTTATTCTTCAATTTGTATATGTTTCTGTTATTTTCCTCATAATGTAGATAAAAGATTAAAATTTCCCTAAAACATCCTATTCCTCTATATTTCTTTAAAATTATACATATGCATAAACATGAAAGTAGAAAACACCCTTTATCACTTCCCCAAAACTATGCAACAGGCACAGAAAAAATATTTGTTATTCAATGTTAAGTAAAAAGTGAGACTCAAAATTTGAATGCCTCATGGGTGAAATTATCTATAATAATAAAAGGATAATATGCTAATTAGACCCGACATCCTTCCAGAGATCATTCCAGACGTCCTTCCAGATGAAGCCGGGGCTGGAGGGAAGCCTGGGGCCTCGGTGCCTGCCAGCAACCAGAGCGAAGCTGGGGGCCCAGGTGCTAGAGGGTGGCTGGAGGGAAGCCAGCCCAGGTCTCTGGTGCCTGTGGGCGGCCAGAAGGAAGCAAGCCTGGGTCCTGGGTGCCAGAGGAAAGCCGGTGCCAGCAGCCAGGGGAAGGAAGGCCTACTCTTGCGAATTTCGTGCATAGGGTCTCTAGTATAATATAATTTTCTCACTGTTAGACACAAAGTATCATGCTTCTTGTTTGGTCCTCCCCTATCTCTGTACAGCATATATTGTATTTTATCTTGTATAGATGAAATAGTGAATGATGCTTGTAAAACAGATTGAGTGGTACAACAGTGAAATAAGCCAGAGTACTACCAAAGCAATTCTCACAAAGAATTTGCTTAGGTAAGATACAGACAGTTAAATGGCATAATTATTATCATAAATTATTTATTCCATTGTCCTGCCAATGTAATTATTGTTGAAATAATTAGAAGTTTCATAAGTTCACTGCCATGGTAAGAAACTAGTTAAATTCATGATAAGCTTTAAAATTTTAATTACCTCATTTCTTTGAACAAATGTTTCTTACCTGTTATACAAAAAGAACTTCTAAATTGTATACAAAAGCACTGGAGAGGATGAAGTTACATCCATAATTATATGCATGCACAAGTCCCTGAAATTATCGATGCAGTAAGGAGAAAATATCATTTTAAAAGTTCTAGTAGGAACAGATGGTGAACAGTTTGCAGAAATTGCTGAACATCGTAAGTATATGGGCCTATTCCATACTATCTTAAACAATTTTAGGGACAGAGAATATCATATCAAAGAATATGCTCTTTTAAGTGTCAAGATTAAGCAATTTTAAATATTTTTGGCTTGAATACTTTGGTGGTGGTGATGGTATATAGGTGTGTGAGTGTATAAAATAAAAAGAGAATATGAAAATAACTGACAACTTAATTAAAATAAAATATATTCATCATAAATATTTCATAGAACTCCGAGGAGTTGATTATGCCAAAGATGAATGGCAGTTAAAAACTGGGTTTTATTTCTGTATTCTAACATTATTGCATGAAAAGAAGCCAATAACATAACAGAAATGATGACTCATTATATTTCCAATTTTCAGTTCTTTAATATCTTAACTATTCTCTGTTTAATTCACATTTCATTTTAGCCTACTAGTGTGCATCTGATGTTTTGAACTACTTTTCTTTTTGTATTATTCACATTTGTTATATATTTCCTTAATTAAAAACAAATTATTCAGAAAAGTGATTACCAAGTTACTTTAGATTAGTAGTGTTTGGTTAAACTTCTCAAAAACCTTTCTTTTAGACACTGAATGCTAGTTATTATATGGCCATGTTGACAGTCTTAATATTTCATGCAATGAAATTTTTCTAAATACAGAGTGTATTAAAGCATCAAGGATTTTTCTTACTGTTTTTGTTTGTTTGATTTTTGGTGGTCTTTTAAAAAAATTGAAGCCCCTTTGCTGAAGAATTACAATTTGAGGAGTCTTACAAGTCCTAACAAATGCAGATACTCCTCAAGTTATGATGGGATTGCATCCCAGTAATCCCATTTTAAGTTGCAAATATAATGAGTTGAAAATGCATTTGACACACTTAAACTACCAAGATCATAGCTTAGCCTAGCCTAGCCTCCCTTAAATGTGCTCAGAACAGTTATATTAGCCACAGCTGGGCCATTATCTTGAGTTTCATCGCAAGAGTAATTGCATCCCTCTTTTCACCAGAAGCAAGAGACACTGACAGGCATTTTGTGGACATGATGGGATTTGAAAACACAAAACCCAATGTCCTAAAACACTGGGGACACAGTGCACTGCAGCACACTGGTTGTTTACCTTTGTGGAGTAACACACAGGTCAGCTCGGCTCACTGCCACTTACCAGCAGACCATAATATGAAACCACATATCCCCAGCCTGGAAAAGATTGAAATTCAGAAATGGAAGTAGGGTTTATCTGAATTCATATCACTTCTGCACCATGGTAAGTGAAAAAATTCTAAGTCAAACTATCATCAGATGGGGACTGTCTGTATATTTGCTACAAGTTTTATCATTGTTCTTAAGGCAACTCACATCAAAATCTTTTGCAACCATTCCTCCAATTTTTGAGATTTGATTCTGTTTCTATTCCTAGATCTCCATCTGCTTGAAAATTTTTCATAACCTGTCTAAAATAGTTGTATTTTTGAAAAAAAGTATCTCATAAACTCAAAGGATATTAGGCCAAGAAGGACCTTTGGAAATACAGTGGGCAAAAGATAGGCTTATAGTTGTGAGAATGTGAAGCACAGTTTATTCTTGTATTATTATTTATGAATTATTGTATTATTTATTATAATTATTAACATACTTTTGCCCACCCCTGTATTCTAGTCCAGTAGGTTATTTTTCTACCCAACACACTTCTACTAGAATGGAGGCTCCCTGGACTGGGCTTTTCAATGATGAGGCAATGTGTGGGAGAGCCGAGGGGAAAGGACTTTTGACAGAATTTGCATGAGAAATGAGTGTGTATGGTTTTTTAAAGCCACCCAGGAGATCTGCATATGTTCCTGAGTTGAGACTCTTCATCATGTAGATAAAGCAACAAGGAACAAATAGATCGCAGCTGTCAGTACCAGAACTAGACTGAAAGCCAAGGTTTTCTGACTTCTCATCCAGTGCCCCATCTTCAATATCATGTTACCTTCAGTCACTCGAGTCCCATAAAATGTAGATTTCTTTGTTTGCAAGCAATATAAACTGACTGGTAATTTGATTCAGAAAGAACATTTTGAAGTACATGGGACAGCTCATGGAGTTGAAAGGGAAAGGAAGACCCCAGCTCCAGAGCAGCTGTGGGCACTGGCCTCCAGGGATGAGGCGACCTTCTTTCATTGCCGGCATGAATCAGATCAACATGCCAATCTGCTCAGGAGTCCAATTCAGTCAACCTGGGAGTGGGGTGCCTTGGTGAAGAATCCCACCAAACTGAAGAAGGGTTGATTTCCTGAAGAAAAACTAGGGTGTTGTTACCCAAGACAGGAAGAACTGGTAGTGGGCCGTCAGATCAACACCTACTCTTCCTTCTTTGAGAAGTCTCATTCCGGCGGAGCCTTCAAGCCTGTATCCTCCTGTATCGTCTGTGTGTGTGTGTGTGTGTGTGTGTGAGAGAGAGAGAGAGAGAGAGAGAGAGAGAGAGAGAGAGAGAGAGAGAGAGAGAGAGAGAGAGAGAGAGAGAGAGAGAGAGAGAGAGAGAGAGAGAGAGAGAGAGAGAGAGAGAGTCATTCAGTCATTCCTGGCATGATTCCTGGATGCCTGTGCAGTGGTCACGAGCAGAGATTGCCTCCCCACTCATGGCATTCTCCCACTTGAATCATCCCTCCACTTAGCCTCCGCTCAACAGATGGGAAAACACTTTTAGTGGAGGTGGCATT
>NW_006285042.1:4850927-4863347 GCF_000327345.1 Myotis davidii | reverse complement strand
GCATTCCTGGAAAGAAACTTTACAGAAAAGGAATAAAGAAAAAGTGAACAAAAGTGAACAGAAAGCACTTAGCAATGGAAGGGAAGAATTTGTGGGAATTCGTACCAGTTCTTTTCTGTTTTCTCATTTAGAGTATTAACTGAGAAGGTGTGGGGGAGGAGCTAGTGTGCAGCATACGAGAGGTGATTTCAAGGTTGACCTATAGCCTGTCCCACACAGATGAAAATCAGACATGTGTAAGGGTAGGGCAGGAGACTAAACAATCATTTCCTAACTCTACTCTTCTTCTCATGAGCCTGGATGAAGGGAACAGAATCTGGAAGTGACTGGTGTGGACCAAGTAAGTAGCGAGCTATCAGGGATTGTGGTGACAATGCAGATTACATTTTGATGATGGGATCCAGGTGGAAGGTTTCAAAAGGAGCTGAATGAGGCTGGGACAGGGAAAGGCTCAGCGACCAGACGCTGTCCTGTCAAAGAGCTGCCTTTTTGGTGTGGGAGACAGCTGGGGAGGCCTGAACATGTAAGACTTTCTCATGTTCGGGATTCGGGCGTGGAGCCTGGGCGTGTGGCTGAGGTGAAAAGGCCATAAGGTGGGTAGGACAGGAGCAAAGTCTAAATTGAGAAAAGCATCACTCCCTCAGGTTTAAGAAAATATCAGTAAATATGAATATAACATTGAGTGAGGAGAACTGATTAAGTTATTGCCTTGAGTTGCATTAAGAGTCAAATTACATTGAAGCTCTAGCTAGCAAATCCATCGTTCAGTTATTTTATGAGTGCGTCCGCTTGCATATATGATTGAACTGTGCCATGAGAAATCACACCTACTGAAGAGCATTTTCGTCCCCGAGTCTGACTAACAGCACTCTGTTTTACAAAAGAGAAGTGACAGACCAACCACCTGGAATGCTAAAGGGTCAAGGCCCTTGTGAGTCTGCTGATTTTTAGAGCCATACTCCATGGCATGAGATGCAACAGCGTGTTCTTCTAGGTGAAGTTTACTGACAGAATTTTATAGAGTACTTTAGGATTTGGTGCTATTGAAAACCAGGATGGTTACCCAAGCTTGAAATGCTAAGTAGAAGCCAGCTAAGGAGAAAGCCAAATGGAAACCAGTGAAGAGCAACTAAACCCCTGGGCAATCGTATCTAAACTCCAGGCTGCACACCCACTCTGACAAGCTTCCTAAGCTTCCTTGGAAACCCCAACCTGGTCTTGACATGACCTCGGCTGACGGCATGCGGCCGCTTTTCCAGGAGAGTGAGTTCAGTCATTAGGGGAGGAGGTTTAATTCCTTGAAAGGGGGAATTTTTCTGTCCTTTAAGCATCCTGTACAAACTCTTTTTATAGATTTTTTATTGTTTTACCTTGCTTTTCACAAAATAGGCTTACTCTGGGAATAGGGTGGCAATAAAAATGAAATCAATTTATATTTTTTACAATCCCTATACATAAATCACATTCATACTATTGTTAGTTTGCTTATTTTGCAACAAATCGCCTCTATTTTAATAACAAGAATAAAAGCACATCCTGTAATGCCCTAAACTATCAATAAGAGCGTATGAAACTGTTTTACCCCAGGAAATAAGGGACAGCTTACTCTAAAATAGAAATACTGCCGTCTAGGCTAAAGGCATGCACGCAGCTGTCTGCCGTCTCCTGACATGATCCTCATTCTTTGGCTTTCTACCCTCCCTGCATTTATCTGTTCAGTTCTTAATTCCTGCAAGTCACTGGCACTCTCATTGCTCAATATGTTGTACTTCTGCATTATAGGAAGAAGTAATGACAACCGGAGCTCTTTTTATAATCCTGTATAAAGAAGCTAGGGTGAGAGTGGTCAAGTTTTCATGAGAAAAAAGTAGAGTGGAAACCACAAGTGGTGGGGTTGGGCATCATCTCACATAGTCCAGATGGTCATATTTTAATATAATTAAAAATGTTGGAAAAATGAATTCATTTTGTGCCAACATCAAATCTACATTAGCTTGGTTACTGTTGTTCAGTGGTTGAGTGTCAACCTATGAATCAGGAGGTCAGGGTTTGATTCCTGGTCAGGGCACAGGCCTTGTAGGCTTGATCCACAGTAGGGGCTGTGCAGGAAGCATCTGATCAATGATTATCTCTCATCATTGATGTTTCTCTCTCTCCCTCTCCCTTCCTCTCTGAAATCAATAAAAATATTTTTTAAAAGTCTACATTAAAAATTACTGCAGGTCTTCAGAATGAAGAGATGACTTCACTGAGGGAATCCTGTCTCTAAATCATGCTTCTATGAGGGAAGAAAATAGCTACTCCCATGGCGTCTCTCAGCGGTGGGTTTATATAACTCCCTTTATTGGCAGTTATACTGATGACCTCCCTCCCTAAGTGGGCAGGAGGGTTGTGACTGTGATTTTGAGATTTGCAGCCAGGAGTAGGTAGTGAGACCCTTGGCTACAAAGCACAGAACAAAGTGGAACCAAAGCCAAAGTTCTGGAGGAAGGCAGGACAAAGAAGCAAGGGATCTTGTGAAATCTGAGGGAGAGAGTCAAGAGAAAGAATAGGAACCAGCTTTGTAATTGGGGTCAGAGAAGCATGAGCAGATGGGCTTGGGAGCCTAGAGTTACCTGAGCAACAGCACCCGGGAGTTCTCTATGGAGTGCTGGTGGGAGGCAGAGGAGCTATTATGGGCTGAGAGGTTCAGTCATGAACAGAGTAGTCATAATCATCACAGGCACATTTTTAGAATCAAGACAATGCACACGACAGTATTTTATAAAGTGTAACACAAATGGAGGTGTCATTATTGTCACTAACATAATTATCAGCATCACAAAATCTGTGAACATCCAGTAAATCTATACACTGGAAAAGAATGAAAAGAAATGATAAGAACCTGATTTTTTTTTTTACCCAACAATTTAGATGCTAAATATCAAGCACAGATATAACTGGAAGTAAAATGATTTCACTAATGTGTTCAAAACCTAAATTAAGAATGTATCTCATGTACACGTTCAGGGAAAATTTTTGTCAGTGGTGGAAGGCTAAGGCAGGAACATTTGTGGATCAAACATGTCCAAAATTGTCAGAGCAAAACAGGTAGTCCTGCTGTGAACAAAGGAGGAAGATTTCACAGATCAGAAGAGTCTTTAAAATCTCTTGAGCCTTTATCAAAGCCAACTTTATGGTCCAGGTGAAAACCTGCACATTGTCAGATCACATATTTTAACATATTGAATGTTCTCCCATTCCTTTTGACACATTCTGTCCTGACCATTGAAAGTGAAACTCCCTGAGGTCAGACCCTAAATTTCCCTGATCTTGCATGCTGCCCAGAAAGTAAGTGCTACATACTCTGTAGGTATTTAGTGAGCAATTGGTGGTTACGGCTGAAGTGACAGTGCAGTCAGAGCATGGCCTGAGTAGAGTGCACAGACAGAGTGGTAGGAAACAAGAGACAAACTAGGATACAAAAAAAGTAAACTAAATGGACCTTTTGAAATAGTCTTAAAATAATATTTTTAGGTCTGCAAAAAGTCATTATAGAACTTTCTAGAATAAGATGCTAAAGAAAAAAAATAGGCTGGAAAAAAAAGGAGACAGTGGCAACTGCATAGACAACAAAAAGGTCGGGATATTTTTCAAGGTAAGAAATCCAGCAAGCAGAGATTATAGATGGAGTGGAGGTTGAGGAGGATTGTGCTGTCCAGAGGAATTTGACATCCAAATTTGACTCACAGATAAAAGGTTAGAATCCAGCAGGAAAGTGAAGGATATTTGTGTGACCGGATGTTAAAGCAGGACTCTCTCTGCCTCAGAAGGAGGGTAAACAGGTGTGTCAAGTACCCCTTTGATATTTCAAAGTATGATGATAAACCCTCTCTGCAGGAATTTTAAAAGAAAATAAAAGAGACATGCAAAGAGATCTAGGGATATTTAGGAGGTTGAATTTACAGAGGGCAGAATGGTTTGAGGCTAATTTCTTCAGAAGCAGCCAATCGTCCCCACCATGAGCAGGAACGGAATGCTCTGCGCTCCTTCCCCACATCACGCAGAGACAGATGGACGCCAAGAAAGCCACTTGGAAGCTTAACTTGGACGTCTAGTGTTTGTGACATACAGACTAGTATCAGACCCACATCTATTAAAGCCGAAAGGCAAAAGACTGTGGCTGGCCAGCTGCCCAGGACAGCAGAGCAAAAAGGCTGCTCTGGATAGGCTGTACACTGAAGGTGCCAATGTGGAGGGAGCTGGAATGGTGTCATTTTGATCCCTCCCAAGAGGCTCACCCAGAGGGTTATAGGACTTCAGCATATCAAGCCCAGAGAGCACCAGTGCCATATCATGGCAGTCCCATCAAGTACACCTGTCCTGGTTGTACTGGTCCTCTCTCCTCCCCAGTCCTATTCTAAAGAGGAGAAAAAGTACAAGAAGGGAAATAGAGACAACACTGCCTAAGCAGCCTGCCATGCCCATCTCCTTCCCCACCATAGACCCAGGGGAAAGAAGTAATAAGTCAGTGTAGTAGCAGTGACAAGTTTTCCATCTGAAAATATATGTGTGTGTTTTTAAACAGCCCAAAAGCCTTACAATTATGGCCAATGGCCTGAAGTTACAGGGACAGTATTTTATCTCAATATACAGAAGGACATATTTTTAATTTAATATATTTGACATGTAACATGCATTAATTTAGAGTGTACAACATGTTAATTTGATACGTTTACTTATTGTAAGATGATTGTTGTTGTAGTGATATTTAGCACCTCTATCACAACACATAATTGTCCTTTCTTTTTAGATGATGGGATAATTAAGTTTTAGTCTCTGAGCGAGTTTCATGATTATAATACAATTTCATTTTCTATATTCATTACACTGTGCATTAGATCTTTATGGCTTATTTACTAGTTTGTAAGCAACATCAGTCTTATGTCCCTGCCTGCATCCCCTGGTAACTACCATTTTTCTCTCTGTTTTTAGGAGTTTGATTTCTGTTAGATTTCACATATAAATGATACTATATAGTACTTGTCTTTGTCTGACTTATCTCACTTAACATAGTGTGCTCAAAGGTCCATCCATGTTGTCACAAATAGTAGGACCTCCTCCTTTCTCATGGCATGATAATATAATCTTATAGGTTGTTCTTAACAAAGTATCAAAATTAGTGTTCACTGACTTTCACCTGATGAAGAGTTCCTTAGCATCATGGGAAGGACATCTTTCCAGAATGTTTGCAGGGTCACACTGAGTGCTGAGGAGAGCTACTGCGGTAGATCCTCTAGAGATGAAGCAAGCATGGGCTGGAAGTGGGATCTTTAAAGACCTGTGAGGTCTTTAAATTTGTTTACTAATAAAATTCCATGAGTACCAATTCATAAAAAGTTGTTCCTGCTTTCCTTCAAGTGCTGGATTTAACTCTGCAGGTCATGGTGGTAATTTTAAAGAGCATAATAAAAATTTGTCTTTGTAATACAAAGCTGACATAAACTTTTAATGGCCCCGTGAATGCTTTTGAGAATAATTTGGCTTACTCTTTGCTTTGGTTGGGAAACATGCTCTGAAACACAGCCAGGTGGCTAAGTCTTAACACAGTTTTCTCCTTCATTTCCAAGGTTTCTTGTCTGCATTTACAGCATCATTTCATTGAAACTCATCCTGTGTAATGACCTTTAAAATGAAAATGGTTTATCGCTGATGCACTGAATTATTATTATTCTATTCCTTCTTCACAGTCACTGTTGATCTCACTAATCTTAGTAAAAGAGAAAATTAATAAGACATAAAGAGGGAACCCTGGCATTTGCCACCATATTTAAGTTACCGTAGGATCCTATAAGTCTGCAGAGGTAGAAGCAACTGGTAAAGGTAAGGACTCTGAAAATCACCCTAGAGGAGCAAGGCAGAACAGGACCCCCAATGCCTTCCCTTCCTTCTGTTGCCTTAGCAACAGTCACAGGCAAATCTCAGGGCCTATTGTGAAAACACATTTCCCTGCATCCTGTAACTATGACAAGTACAACAGGATGCTTATATCTGTAACATGACAACTCTAACAGAAGTCATACGTTTTTCCCTATTGATATAGGAAGTGAAGGGGATGAGAAATGAAACAAGAATCCAAGTCTCAGTCACCTTACCCAATTCCTCAGCGAATATATTCTGAGTTCTCATTATGTCTTGAGCATAGTTCTGGGCTCAAGGACAGAGGCAAACTAGAAGTCAGACATGATCCCATTTATTTTAAAAGATTATAATCTAATTAAGGGGTCAACATCAAAACCACTGTTCAAGATCAATGCTAAGGGTTATCAGAATTCTGTAAAAGGGAACAATTAATTCAGCTCTTAGTCACAGAATCGGTTGACATGCCTGATATGTTATTTACCAGCTCTTTTTTCCCTCCCATGAATGTACTTGCATTTGATTCAAGAAGCTTTTGGAAGATGCCTATGACTTTTCAGATCCACCTTTCGGAGAAATTTATCAGGAATGTGTGTGTTATGTATACTTTAACTTCTTTTCCAATTATATATTAATTCAAAATGATGTCTATTCTCTGTATAATCTAAGTAATGTATGTGTTCCAGCATTGCCACGTTAGCATAAAATCACTTATCAGGCCAACACTGTATCTGGAAGGTTTTTTTGGAGACTACATCCTCTCCTTGTTCTACTTCCACTATCATAGAAAGAGCCAGGATGTTTAAGTCATACACACATGAATTCACACCCCAGCTTCACTACCTAGTAATTGCATATTCTTGGGCAAAGTTTTTATCTTCTTTGAATATTAACATAAAGTGACACATTTAATAAAATGCTTGGCGTATGTGAAGCTGTTTTTTGGCTGAGTGATGGTACCAGGGCTTCGTTGTACTCTTGTTTATGTTTGAAATTTTCAAAGTAAAATGTTTTTTAAATTCCTGCCATATGCAATGTTATATATTCTAATGTGTTTCAAGCACCCTCACACCCCATCTCTCTTCTCTTCCAAACTTAAATTCCTTAATGATCTCATTACAATCACCACCTGTTTTTTTAACATACAACTGATATTTTATCTGAGTGTATTTGAGCTGGTCCAAGTATTTATGGCTCAGCTCTTGTATAATTAGATATTTAGTAAATAAGTTTTGATAATGATTGCTTTTATATTTAAACCAATCAAACCATCATGCCAAGGAAAACTTGTTATATTTATACTTTTCCTATATTAGTTAAAAAATGAACTTATTAGGAGATATATGTTGTCATCATAGAAAGAGATTGGATCTTTTATACTCACAACACATGAGTACTGATCACTAACTGGTAAATAATATTGGTCAAGTCACGGTAGCCCTTTGGTCTCAGTTACAGAATTAACAATCACTGGTATCCACATTGGTGATTCTATATAGCACAGGTTTTCATAGAAGAAATGTAAACCATTATCAGAGTCTCAGTAGTTCATGAAATAGATTAGAAATTCCACATTTCTCCCCCTTGATAGCTTCATTTACCTCAGATTTCTTATTTGCTTTCTAGGCTGCTGTCTTATCTGACTATTGCACTTAAATTGTGAGGTCATTAGAGAGAACTGCTCGGTGTTTGCTAAAGCTATGTGAAAGATACTATTCATAACAGGAATTATTTTCAATGGACCAACTTCTTTCTAAAAGCTAGGAGTGGGGCTAGAGAAAGTCACAAATGATCGCAGGTGCTGCAAATGAAAACACAATTTTAACATATCCTTTCTTATTTACTTTGTGCTCCTGTTAGATAAAAACTTGTTCAAACTTATCAGTAGTTTATCATCTTATTAATGGATTATCACCTGTTCCAAGCCCCCAAACTAGCTTCTCTCTTCTCTCCATTGGCAGCTCATTCTCTAGATTATTTGTACTTGAAGACACAGGGTCAATATTGGCTCTACTCAGGCATTGTTGAGAACTAGTCCTTGTTAATTCTTCTTCCCAAATGCCCTGAGTCCCTTATCTTTTTTCCCATCACTTCCAACTGCCAACAATAACTTAGGTTAAGTCGTCATCCCTTCAAATATAAATAATTCCAATAGTTTCCTTACTCTCCTACTCCAATATGTTCTTTACTGCCAGCTTAATTTTATAGGATTAATTTCATTATGACAGTTGCATGTTTTTCTATTGCCTTCAAGGATTAAATTCCAATTTCCAATTGGGCACCTCTTTACTCTCCAACATCACTACTGCTTATCTTTGGGAATACTCAGATATGCTAAACTTGGTCATCCTTACTTTGTTACATTCTCCAGGAAAGCTCTCATTCTTCCATGTTTTCTTCTCTCCACACATTTGCTCACCCTATCATTTCAACTCCAGTACCACTTCATCATCTGGGACTTCTTTTTATTTTTAAATATATTTTATTGATTTTTTACAGAGAGGAAGGGAGAGGGATAGAAAGTTAGAAACATCGACGAGAGAAACATCGACCAGCTGCCTCCTGCACACTCCCTACTGGGATGTACCCACAACCAAGGTACATGCCCTTGACTGGAATTGATCCTGGGACCTTTCAGTCCACAGGCCGATGCTCTATCCACTGAGCCAAACCGGTTTGGCCATCTGGGACTTCTTTACAGTTATTAGCCTCCTTGATCTTCCCTCTTTCAACTTGCTGTGACAATGTCTCTCAATAATCCTCATTTGGATGTCTAATTACATTATTATTTTATTTCTTAGTTATATGTGATAGCAAGTATCCAAGATAGCTCCCAATATTTATACCTGTGTGTATTCAACTTCCACATTGAACCAGGGCTGGCCTTTGTGACCAGCAGAGTATGGCAGAACTTTTGGTGTGTGACTCCCAGACTAGGTCATGAAAGGTGTTGTAACTTCAGCCTTGCTCTCTTGGGTCACTCACATGGGAGACATGCCATAAAGACAATTGAGAAGCCCCCTGGAGAGGCCCACATAATAGGAACCAATTTACCCACGTTGGCTTGCCAGCCATGGGAGTGAACCTCCTGAGAAGTGAATCCCCCACCCATAGTCTAGATGAGAAGAACAATCACATGAGCAGGCTGAGCCAGAACTTTCCAGGCAAGCCACTTCCAAACTCCTGACTCGTAGAAGTTTGGAAAGATAGTAAATGACTGTTACTTCTTAAGCCATTAAGTTTGGAAGTGATGCTTTAAATAACAAATAGAAACATAATAGTGTATAAAACTTACCTGCCAACTGCATTGCAAACTCCAGCATAGAACATTTGTTTGAAATTTTAAAATCCAGGCAATTATTTAGATACCATTCAACACTGTAGCAAAATTAGATACTGCATTTGGAATTACAGGAAGGAGCCATCATTTATTGAATGCCTACTAAGGAGCTTTACATATGCATGAGCTTTATATACATATCAGAATGGCTATATATGTAGAGACAGAACAAGATGTTCTCTAAAGACATAAAACACTGTACCCAAGCTGCGAAGTAATGCAGTCAATTTTTCTCTTTCTTTTATCATTATCTCCCTGACTTATTTTAAGTGAGATATGTGGTGTAAGAGCATTTAATAAGGTATAAAACACTCTATAGACTTAAGGCATTATGGTTTGCATCAATTTCTTTTTTTACTGAATGCATGAGAGGGGTGTTTTAATACCTTCACTCTGGTACTTCTTTTGCTTTGCAAAGACTAGGCTCATAAGTGGTAGTGTGATACAAATACCTCCGATTTTCTGAAAATCTCGTAAAGGGCAAAAGAAAGAAACTTTGTGGCTTTGGTATTGCATTGTGTCTTTGCTGTGTTATGCTCAGCAGATATCTACCAAAAATTGCATCAGTCAAAGTCTCTGAAGGGAAGAGATGGGTAATTGAAGAGAGTTGAACAGAGTTCAGGGAAACAAAAGAGGAAAGGAGAGATAATAATGAATGGAACACAGAGAGAGTAATGTGATTCAGGAGAAGGCCTGCCAGCATCTGTGGCCTTTGGTAGAGAATGCAGCCAATTGGTCTCAGCCTAGCCAGGAGGAGCCTGGGGGACTCAGTTCTTGGACTTTCTCCTCCTTGTACACTATGCTCTGCTGCCCTGGCCCACAGTGGCTGATGCAAATCCAAGAGAGTGAGGAAGCTGGGAAGGTTACAGTTTATACCAGTCAGCTTCCAGGGGCACAGAACGATGGAGAAGAGCCGAGAATTAGTAGAGGGTAGGCAGTGGAAAGTCTCCATCACAAAGTGTAGTCTTAGTTATAATGAGAGAATAACCCCAATGGTGTACAGTAGGTACAGAACCAGAGATATATTCCAAGGGACAACTAGACATTAGGCCTCATATCAGACAGGATCTCAGCTCAAGATAAAAGAAAAAGTAAGGAATTATGCCCTCAAATAATATGAAGATGAGGAAACAAGTATGATTTTTTTAAATCATGAAAAAGTGCTCTAATTTCCCAAGGGAATATTAAATACATAACAATCTTAGCATCACTGCCATTTAAACTGGTGAGATGCAACTTCATAGCTACTTAGCCATATTAATGTGTGATCTATCCAGATCTTGAAAAATTACCCAGAAACAAGCTTCAACTGACAGCATTCTTTCTGAATGCATGTATAACTTCTTGATGGATGACAGTTTTTAAAGAATAATTTTATGAGTATTTGCCCAGGCCTGATATGAATAAAGGTTCATATTTTAATAATCACCATAACTCTAAGACAACTTTTCTATTTGAACTATACAATTTATTTAATGCTAGTAATAGGAAATAATTTGCAGTCTCATGACTTGGAAAAATCTGCTAAAGAACATTTTAGTTTAATTCATGTGGTGCCTCTACAATTTTAAATTATGATAATCCCCCACAGTTAAGAAGAGCTGGTAATTTTCTAATATTTTGCAGAGGTGTGCAGAAATTCAGTAAGTGTGCATTTATGCCATAGTCTTTTTTTATTTGTTCTTATTATGTCAATGTGATTTGATAAGCTTATACAATATTCCTAAATTATGTGACTGATATCAGAGACTCTTCCAGAATTATACAGTCCCTGACAGGAGTCTCTTAGTTGCATGCTCAGAGATCATATTTTACCTAGACAGGTACTTTGCTTAATTTAGTGTAAATGCCCAAAATTGCCCAAATTAAAGCAATTGTTTGAAATAATTTTAAGGCATGTCAATTTTCTTAATGCACCATGGCCAGGTTTGTTAATACATTTTCATCAGAAACAGCACTCAAAAGGTCCTTATCATCTGCATGGCAGTTTTTATTCTCCAGATTTGGGGAACTTTGTTGTTTAAGACAGGGACTAGTGAAATATAGCCCTGGCATCAGCCACAGATCATGCTGTCAGAATCTGCACATTTTGCATTGCCACTGGGCATGATTCAGCTTCTCCCAGCACTTACACAACTCCTTCCCAGTAGAGCTTCCAGTCAAGTCTCAATTTCTTCTTTTGGCAAAAGATTGCTTCTTCATGGTTTTCAAATTTGAGAGTGCAGCAGAATCACCTGAAGAGATTGCTAAAGCACATCAACATCCTAGAGGTTCTGATTCAGTAAATCTGGAATGTTGTCCAAGAGTTTACATTTTTCATAATTTGCCAAGTGATGTTAATGCTGTTGGTGAGAGGTTCTCACTCTGAGAACCATTGCTATCACCCGTCCTTGAGAAGTTTACCAGTCCTTAGCCAACACTGTCCAGAGGGAATTGTCACTTCTCATATTTCTGCAACATTCTGTTTCCCTAGAAAAATCACTGCCTCTGACTCAGCATCATTATTTATACTCAATTCCCACCATGTGCCTAGCTATTCCATCTTATCTGACACCTTAGTAGCTGCTTTTAAAGGAACATATTTCAGTCAGATAAAAGGCAATTCTTACGTACGTGTGTATCTGATAAAGCATTTATCAGACATCATTCTTTCTACCATTTTCATATGTAATGGTTGCTCCTTAGGGAGGCAAATTAAGTGCTAATGGATGATGCAATTTGAGTAGCAGTACCCTTATTTTAAAACAAAGAATCAAACCTAGCATTATATTAATTTTTATGTGAAAGGGTTATTTAATGCTTCTTGTGTATTATGCTAGATAATTTAGGGACTTATGTGTTTACCTTGCTGTGTCTACCTTCCTGTTGTAAATGAAGATGAAAAATAGTGACTTAGTTCATGTTCAAACTAATTAAATTTTTAAAAAAGAACCTGATGTACAAAAACCAGCAGCCTTTGAAGCAGCCTTTGGCTTCTGGCTATGGATGTTATTTAAGCACAGAAGAGACCTACATTAATAATTTTAAAACAAAGAAAGAAAATTATTTGCATATTTTCACAATATTAAAGAAATATAAACACAGTTTATATATATAGTGCATATACACATACACACACACACACACACACACACACACACACATATATATATAGGAGTACCTTCATTATTGAATATTTCCCC
>NW_006285042.1:4836745-4846841 GCF_000327345.1 Myotis davidii | reverse complement strand
TTCAAGCTAATTAAATTTTTAAAAATCCTTTGGTTGTACAAAAACCAGCAGCCTTTGGCTTCTGGCTATGGATGTTATTTAAGCAGAGAAGAGACCTACATTAATAATTTTAAAACAAAGAAAGAAAATTATTTGCATATTTTCACAATATTAAAGAAATATAAACACAGTTTATATATATAGTGCATATATATATATATATATACACACACACACACACACATATATATAGGAGTACCTTCATTATTGAATATTTCCCCCAACAGTTTTTAACAAGTAATTAATGTTCATCAGTAGTTAATTTTAAGTGATACTGAATGAATAATTAGATTGAAAGTTGCAAACTTGTGCAGCTTACAATAAAATGAAATAATCACAAAAATGGTGGCATACTAGACGACAGCATTTTAACAGTTTCTAGAATGACTATTTCTGACCAGGAGATTGTCTAATCTAGTAGTTCTCCCATTTGGTTATAGTGCCAAGTTTATAGGTTGACATTAAAGTTTTTCAGAGGAAATCTAAATAAAACAATAGTCTTGACCTAGTTCTTTTGAACTAAAGAAGGAGTTTTGCATATTTCTGGTACTTCAATTTTTAAGATTTATAAAGAAGTTTTAAAATGATTGATAGAATGGTTTGTAGGTGGGAGACACATCTGCACCTTAGGAAATCCTTAAAATGCCCTATATTCAAATCTAACTCCTCTAGCCATGGTCAGAGACCAGCCCAGACACTCGGGGACCTGTCAGAATGTACACCCATCTATATCTCCAGAGCCAGGTCTGAGGACCCCAGTCTTAGCTGTGGAACCTCAAATAGCCCTAAGGCTCAGTTCTAAATACTTGTCAGTGATGGTCCTGGGCCAATCTGGCTCACACAAGGACCCATCCAGTGACCAGATGCCTTTGATCCCAGTAACCTGCAGGAGCCACACACTCCATACACCTAGTAATAGGCTTGTTGTCTGAAGACCTAACCGTGGACCCCAAATTAGACCCACATTCCAGCCACTATACTGAACAAGGTACTGGAGGTAAGCCCATCTTCCCAAAGATCAAACAGGATCCATGCCCACCCGAGTTACTGGCAATAACCTAATGACCTCACTGTGCCCGCCTCACCCCGCCCACCCCACCCCCCTGTTTTTCCGCCAGCTGCCAGCCTTGCTGTGATAGGAGCCTGTGGGCCACAGGGGAGGAACCGAGAGGTGCTCCATGCACTTCATGGTGACCGGTTGTCCATCTGGTCGTTTAGGTCCTGACGGCCCCTGGACTTTTATAATGTAGATGAGTCTCATTTAATACCCACAGTCACCTATGGAAAGCCTTGCCTTAGGATGAAAGATTGTATAGTAATTACATGATGTAACCAGAAGCCACAGCAGGCAAACAGATAAGGAGTTTGGTTCCGGAGAAAGACTATTTCATCAGACATTGGCCATAGAGTTGACAATGAGCCATTCTGTGTTTGTTCAACCACTGAATCGAATTGCACTTCTGAAAGAGGGATATGATGAGTTAACTTCACTAATTATACATGCAAATTAAAATCCAACATCTTCTTAGGTAGTACTTCAGCATAAACCCAGTTTTTCTAACATTGTCAGCAGCTTTTCTATTCACAGCATCAGCAGTCCAATTAAAATGGCCATCAGAGCAAAACTGAACTGCATTAAATGTTCTCAGTAACGTCATATTTAATTTACAAGTACAGTGTTGATGATGTTCGTTACTGTCCTCTGCAAATATTCATTCAGTTTGTAGACATCAAGTTTTATAAATTACTAGAGGCCCGATGCATGAAATTCATGCAAGGGGCTTGGCCCTCGCAGCCCTGGCTTCATCCAGAAGGTTGTCTGGACGGTCGTTCTGCTGTTTGGTCTAATTAGTATATTAGCTCTTTATTATATAGGATACTTACACCTTTTAGAAAAGATAAAGATCAATGGGTTTGTATTCCAAATCAATACTGCTGGGTTTCTCACATCCCTTTAAATCTGCAAAAATCAACTCACAATGCTTAAACCATTTTTTGTAGTAATTGTTCATAAAGGCGTCCAGAGAAAGAACATATACTTTAAAAAAAATTCCAAAGCAAATCACAAATTGCTAAAAGTCTTATTTAAACGTATCTTCCAGGTGGCAAAAAATAGAATTAGAACTGAATTATTCTATTGGATTTTCATGATTGACAATGTTGTTCAGTTTATTTTACTGCATAATTTAGAATCATGGAATAGGAAGCTTTGATAATTTTTTTTAAGTCTGAGGAGTGATGCTATTGAAAGAAGCTGCAAAGTGGCCATGCTGATACTTAAGCTTCCTCCCTGCATCAATCCAGTACATGAGTAATGAGTGGTGTGCACCCATTCCCATCTTTCATACTGGAAAGCATTTTAGAGTGACAGTAGGCTGCTGAATAGAGTGCAGAGAGGCAGGCATCCTCACTCACTGTTGCTAGGCAGGTGAATGGTTCACACCACTTAAAAAAGAAATCTGACGTATTTGTGCAAATTATTAAGGCACATACATACCTTTGGTTCAGCAATTCCCTTTTGAAATAGATTCCTATGGAAATAAGGTTTTGATTTTTACGCCTTAATTTCCTATAGTGGCAAAACCAACTATACTACATGCTCATTAGTTGTGGGAATAGTTGAATTAATTTTAGTGATCCAAATTATGAAATATGCAGCTATTAAGAATAACAAATTAGTGCTATATCTATGAACTGGGCAAATATATCTGTTCATGATAAATTATCCAGTGAGAAAAGTAGGTTAAGGAATACTGAATATTGCAATTCATTTCTCAATAACAAAAGCACAAGTGTGTGTGTTTGTGTGTGTGTGTGTGTGTGTGTGTGTGTGTGTGTGTATTCACACAAGTATATATACATACTTTAAAAACACAAGTATGTATAAAACAAGTATACAAATATTAAAAAACAAAAGTATATACTCATATAAATGTGTGGAAGCATAGGTGTGTATGTATGCATACATGTACATATATGTATTTGTCTGAGCATAGAGAAAAGTGTGGAAGGATAGATCCCAGGTGTAGCAGGCAATGAATGTCTCTTCTTCACTTGGATGGCCTAGATCCTTTCCTCAGCTCTTTGCCTGCTTCCCAGCTTCCTCATGTTTTGCTAAGACTCACTTGTGACATTGAGAAGACATTTGGGCACTGGAGCTAAGTCACTTTTAAGAGAACTGGAGATACTTGACAGTAATATCCCCTGTGGGCCATTGTCCTGGGTGGAGTAGAAAGCCTGGCCTCCAGGCAGATAAACTCTCAAGGTATAATTTATACTCCAGAGCTTTTTGAGAGAGAAGGTGGAGCTTCGGATTTCCCCTAAAATTACACCCTTGTCTGGGAACTTCTCCATTTCTATCCCACTTCCCCCATTCCTTTACTGGTTTCTCCTGGAATTAAATCCTTAATATATCACTGAGCCCTGAATTGTCTCAGAATTGGCTTCTGGGAGAATTTGATTCCAGTGTAAGGTGGGTTACTTCAGGAGGATAAGGGGTGTTATCAATTATTATTAACACATTTTTTGCATTGTTGCACTAATTATAATAAATGTCTTACTTTTAAGTTAAAAAATCATTAAGACATCTTAAAAGAAAAAATAGCTTTCAGTAGCATTTGCTTTGTATTCTATTTTTGCGATGGCTGAAAGATAATTTCTCAATTGTAATTCTTCTTATTCACCACACTGAGATAGATGCACATAACCCTATTTCTGAAGCAGCACCTGATGTTATATTGAGGTATTTTTTCTTATGATTTTATGCCTGAGTACAATGGAATAAAGCAAGACACTCTCTACCTGGCTTCATTTGTCCCTGCTTTTAATCATACAGAAGAATCAGAATGACCTGCCAAGGTCCGCTATACTTCAACTTCCTTTGTTAATTTTAAAACAGCAGTTCAGAAACTCTTGTATTTTATCATCCTACGAGTTCTTTAACCTCCAGTTCCATTTTCCCTTTTGTTATCGACAAATAACTTATAGATATATGTTGTAAGTGGGAATGTCTAGAGACAGCTTTGTTTTTAACTAAATGTGTAAAAGGATCATACACACACATCTATTTCCCAATGGTGTTCCCTGAAGGGAGTTCTAAGATATGCTGTCTTGACAAAGAAAACTAGTCCTCTTGGCAGATAGCTTTTGAATTCAAGCTCTAGTCAAATATTTATTCTAAAAAAATAAGTAGCCTTTTAGGTGAATTTAGAAAAAGTAACCTCTATATTGTATCAAAGAAAATCTGATAAGAAAAATATATTTCTTTGCGTTTTCATCTTCTGTTAAGTTCAAACTTGAGCAGTTCTTAAATAAGTAACCACTGGGGCAGACACAAAGCAAGGAACATGATTTATTTATTTAGTTGACTCTCCTTTGTAATGCATAACTGCTACTTACTTAGGCCCCATATCATCATACTATATGTTATGTACCATAAAAAAAATTATTAAAAACTAATTTGGTGGACTATTTTGCAAGGAATGGTGTTTCTTTCTTATGAAATATTTACATGGTATTCTCATTCAATTTGATAATGTTACAGAATTTACCAGGCGACTGAAAATTATGCAGGCGTACCCGAGACACAACAAAAACCCATTTATTTTCAGATGTTTCACATGTACTAGTACAGTGACTCAGGGGAGAGTGTTTCTCTCCAAATCCTGAGGAAACCAATATGGAGGAAGCTCTCCCTTTATACCCTTTTGGTTTCTTTGTCCCCCAAATAAGGATTAGACTTCTGGACCTTTCACGGGCTTTGCAAAAAGCCCTGTGTGTTGGGATGGGGGTCGTGGGACCACACCTAAAGGCATGGCTTGGTGCCAGTACTGATAACCACCTCTGGGGGTTGTGTATTGTTCATAGTTTATGTCCTCTGTAACATGGGAGTACTTAGGTAAAAAGGTTTTGCAAGAATAGATAATTAAGGAAGGGGCAGTAGGCTAATAGGAATGTGCATTCAGGCTGCTATCACAGATTCAGATTGCTAGCCTCCCAAAAATGTCTTATTTTCCCCATCAACAAGTGTCCTCATCTAGCAGAAAACATTTTATAAATGGAAAAAGCTATCAGAGATGATGTGCCTAGATAAAATCTCTCCAGGTGACATAAAAACCAATAAGCAGAGCAATTTGCCAGCTTATTTAGAAACTATTTTGTAAATGAAGGAACATGTCATTTCATATTTTCTACACCCAAATACATGTACTCTATCAAGATGTACTCTTTTGAACTATTGTGTGTTATTTATTTGGGCACAATTCCAATGAACATGATTCAACAGAACAAAAAGTATTGAAAAGTCTAATAAATGTAGATATTTGTAGATGGACTCAGTGTTTACAAAAAAATTTCTCTTTGAATAATGGACTTGGTATCTCAATATTTATATTGGAATGTAATTTACATACAGTAAAATGCACAGAATCAACGAGTTCTGGCAATTGCGTGGACCGGTGTCACCAGCAAACCAAAATAAGATACAGACTATTGCAATTACCCTAGGAATTTATTTCAGTCAACAGCGCCACCACTTTCTGACTTCCATATCCATAGGGAAGTTTTACTTTTTTAAAGACATTATATAAATGGAATTATTTACTCTTTTGTGTTCACTGTCTTTATTTCAAAATGTTGTTGTATCATTATGAAACAGGAATTTTTAGAAAAGGACAGGTTTAGGAAGTTTTAGAAATTAAGAGGACCATGGAAGAAGCACAGGGCTTCAGAGCAGCAAAAGGTGTATTTCCATAGAATAAAGGAGCTGAAAAGCAGAAACAGGTAGATTTCCATAGAAAGAGGGAGCTGGGAACAGCAAAAGGTTTATATTTACAAAATAAAGGGAAGGAAACCCCTCATCCAGAACCTTTGAGCCCAGGGGTTACTATAGTAACCAGTCTAATGGAATAACCCCTCATCAGAACCTTTATCAAGGCACAAAGATCTGCAGCCTTTATAAGCTGTAGGAAAAAGGAGCTCAGTGGGACCCTTCTCCCCTCCCCATGTGGGAGTCTGTGCTGTGAAACTCGTTCCCCTCCATGTGAGAGTCTGTACTTATGCTTTAATAAATCTCCACCTTTGCTATACTATCTTCTGACCATGGATTCATTCTTTGATTCCAGCGGACAAAGAATCCCGGACATCCTGCCCAGTCAAAAAATTCTGCTTCAATTAGTTCATTATTTTACATTGTTGAATAGTGTTGTGTTACATGAATGCACCATAATTTGCTTGCCTAATCTTTTGATGAACAATTAGGCTGGTTTTGGCTTTTGTGAATAAAGTTGCAGTGAACATTTGTGTACAGTCTGTACGTGAACATGTTTTTGTTTCTCTTGGGTCAGCATCTGGGAGTGGAATTGTTGGATCATAAGGTAGATATAAGCAATTTTTAAAGAACTTTCAAATAACTCATTAAATAAGTTGCATTTTACATTACTACCAGCAATGTCTGAGTATATCCTTGCTCCATATCCTTGTCAGCATTTGGTGTTTTAAATTTTTTATATCTTAGTTGTTGTAAAGGGTCATTTTTTGGTAGATTGCATGGGGTTTCCTATGCAATGTTATCAGAGAAATGCATGGATGGAATTTCTCTGCTGCTAGTGGGAATGGGGTTCTTGGGGTAATAAGCATTTCCAGAATCCTCCACAGGAGGATGAGATGTGGTAGAAAGCTTTATTTGCATCGAATGACATCCCTGAGTTTGCAGTAACATTTTCCTTAAACCAGTCCTGGAAGAGGTGCAGCTGGGGATTCAGCAGAACTAGAAGCAAAGCCAGTGTCCAGAGTTTCCATTCCATGGTGGAGTTGGGTCTGGCATAGCATCAGGCTAGTTCCAGTCTGTTGGGCTATTGTTTGGGGTCCACATGGTCATGAGCCATGCAGGTGAATACCAGGGAGCAAGGCCCTGCAAGGAGAGAACCAGGTGCCCAGCTCACAAGAAAGGAAGCTTAGAGGATTTAAATATTTCAAATTTCACTCCCTTGCAGTGGCCATGCCCACTCTGGCCAATGATCTGTTTCCAGGTGTGACTAACAGACAAGTACTTTCTCTACATTACCCAGAAGTCACAGGGCATGCATCTATTGTCCAGTCTCTTCCTTTGCTCCTTTCCCCTTATTAATAACCCGGTTATTTATGGTATCAAAAAGACCTCGAGTAGATGTTGAGAAGTGATGAGTGTGGACATCCTTGCCTTTTTACCAATTTCAGTAGAAAAGGTTTAATGTTTTACCAGCAAGTCTAATATTAACTGTAGTTTCTTAATAGATGCAATTTATCAGATTGCGGAAACTCCCTTCATTCACAAGTTATCTGAGGGTTTTTAATATAAAATTGGTATTCAAATGGATGTTGGTTTTTGTTCAAGGCATTTTTTGCATCTATAATGATGTAATTCCCGCCCCCCCCCCTGCCCAATTATTCTGATAATGACTGAATGATTTTCAACTATAAAACAATCCTTGCAATTTTGGCATAAACCCTACTTGTTCTGGTGTACTATCTTACTTAAATAATGTTTTATTTGATTAGCTAATATTTGTTAAGTCAATGATCATGAAGGATTTTGTTTTCTTGTTATCTCTGTCAGGTGTTGGTATTGTAGTCTTAGTATATTGGCCTCATAAATCAAGTTGGGAAATATTGTCTACTGTTTCCTGTTTTCTGGAAGAGTTTATGTAGCACTGGTATTATTTCTTTCTTAAATGTTTGATAGCATTCAAAGTAATCTGGGAGTATTTTAATATTCTAATTTTCATCTAAATAGTAATCAATGAAGTGGACATTAAAACCATTTATTTCATTATTTATTAATTGCATTTGCACAATTTTAAAGCAGTATTACTCAGTGTTCTCCAGATAGAGTGAAATAGGCATTCTCATCTATTAGTGCAATTTTTTAGAAAATAATTTGTAAATAAGCACCAGGAATCTTAAGAAACATATAATCTGTTTCATACATCTAAGACTTTTATAAGGAAATAACCAGAAAGATATCCGAAGATGTATGCATAAAATCTTAATTTTAAAAATAATTGTTATATAATTTAAATATAAAAATATCTCAAGTATTCAACATTAGAGAAATTAATTTGGCATGGTCATATAATGAAATATACCACCATTAAGATGAAGTTTTAAAATGTTCAAAATATGAGAAAATTCCTCTAAGTAAAAAAATGAATAATAGGGCATTTTAATTGATGATATGATCATAACTATTTAAAAATTTAAGTACTAGAATATATAACTATATTAAAAAACTAATTTCTTAATCCTCAGTATCCAAATCAAACTGTGTAATAGACATATTTGATGAATATTGGAAGACACTTTAGGATAAAAGGATGTTTCACTGACTGTTATTATCACATAGCCTGAAATATCTTAGATTCAGTTGAAAGACAAGGGTTTCAATTATAGAGCAAAATTCTAAAACTGTGTCTCAGGACTGTGACTATGGTTACAATAAGACTTGACAAGTAGTATTTGCCCCTAGGCCTTTCCTGAACTTATTTTTCCCTTTAGAAATGGCTCCAAAGGGCCCTTTGGAGGAACTCCTACATAGCAGTGTGACCTCCTGTGTTTGTTCTGCATCTCCATTATAACAAAAGCTCTGAGACTTGTCAAAAGAAAATTGCCTCAGGGTGTTCTTGTTGGTCACATTTTAAGGCAGTTTCCAATAAGTAATCTCTGAAACCTTCTAGCAATGCTGGGGAAGATTAGTCCAACTTTCTGGGTTGTTCTGATGCTAAAAATCTCCAGTCAGTTTTATCCCTCAGTGAAGGGGGCAGAAATGCCTTCAAGGGAACACTAGGTCTGAGGGCGCAAATTTAATGGAGTTTAATTTAACCTTTTAATCTGCTAAGGGCATCTATAAAGGAGAATTGCTTAAAGGTTTTCCTTTGACAGAGTATTTTTTATTCGGTATAATAATGATGTCAGTGCACTTTCTCCTCCTTTGCAAATGTCCAGAGTCTTTCCAACAAAGCCAAAAGAGCAAAGTCTGAAAACTCTTCAAAGGTTGTGATAGAACAAAATTCAATGGAGTAACTTTGAGGATCTAACTGGCTTTATTAAGCACGTCATGAATTGGGCAGCATTCCATCTAGCAACCAGAAAGGTGGTTCTGGGGGTTGTACCAAATGGAAGGTTTTTATGGAAAGAAGAGTGTGTCAGAAGAGTTAATAGCAAAAGGAAAAAAAATTATTTTTTTTGACCAAGACATTTTGAGAGTAAAGGATTGTAAGGGGAGGGAAAGGCAAGGGTTTTATCATGCAGATTGCCTCTTCCTTCTATGGAAGATGGAGCAGGCCCATGTGACAGATTACCTTACTGGTGATGACCAGAAAATTCCAGATTGGTTGATTAAGGTTACATTTCAGGTGAAGGTGGAAACCGCAGTTAAGTCGTTATCATTGTACTTACCTAGTTATTAACATTAATGATAGAAAGAAAGCAAAGGGAAGGCCAAACATTATAAGCATGGTCACCTGCGCAGTTTGACCAGGAGGCTACAGCTTCATGCTCCCCAGGGAACCACTGTTCCATCCCCTGCAGATCACTGGGGGAAGGGATTGAACAAAGGAGGAAATGGATGCATGCACAGTGAAGTGGACATGACATAGGGAAAGTGCTTGCCTATCGGTCTATCCTGGGGAACAGTGGATTGGCTAGGGGGTGACCTCGTCAGAAGCATGCTAATCTGGAAGAGTTAAAATCCCCAGACAAAGGGTGCTCTTTCTCTATTTTTTATTCTTGCTCTCCCTTGCTCTGTAACCTGCACTCGTCCCATGTGCTCACCTGTTCTCTCTCCACAGCATTTGGTCTTGAGGAGACAGAAAAAAGCTAGGTATATAGGGGTGGGACCACAGGGATGGAAAGTAAAACCCAAGGACCCATTTGGGCGAAGTTACCCAGACACTCCAACTGGGTGGGGAAGGAAGGTTGCTCTTGAGAGGCATGAACTTTAAAATGTATGGATATTGCTAAGACAGACAGCTTGCAGATAGCAGTCACAAGGCAGTGAGGCATAGAAACAATCCCAAGGGTG
>NW_006285042.1:4832948-4836545 GCF_000327345.1 Myotis davidii | reverse complement strand
ATATATATGCAAATGCACTTCCTCCTTGCTCTCCCCAGGACATAATGGATACCTGACAATCTTGTTGGGAAGTGGGGAGGAAGCACATCTCCCTTCACCCACGTGGCTCATGGTCATGTGGGCCTCCACACATGGATTAATAGCCTTTAATTAGCCTGGATGCTGAACTACCCCTGACTGTAACATGGAAAGGAAGCTCTGGACACTGGGCTGTTCCTGGAACACTAGCGGCACCTTTTCCAGGACTGGCTTCTCCCAATAAACTTTGGTTCCACTATTTTTGTCCATGTCTTCATTCTTTGTTTTCAAGAGTCAACAAATTTGGACTCAAAACACCAACATTTTTGTTTGTAAGCAGCCACATGGCCTAAAGCCATGCAAACCCCACATGCAATGGTCTGCAGTTGGAAACACAAGCTAAACTAGCCAGATGCTGTACTGGAGTGTACTTTAAAAAGGAGCAAAGACTATGGGCAGTAGCCTTTATTGCCCTGCTCCAGGCAACATTGGGCAATTTACAGGTGGCCGAGGAAGAGGAAAACATACATGGCAGGAAAATTCTTGCTAGACAACTCAAACTATCGGATACTGGGTATCTAGCTAACAGGTACCTGCCTGAAGCCCTCTAATTTACCATATTTAATTTAAAATCTTCTTCCTGAAGCAGGTTTCTGTCTGAATCTCTTTCCTAAGTGGAGAAGGTCAGAGGTTCCCTTTGAATCTTATCTATACATATAAAAGCCTAAGTGACCATCACAACCAAACAGACAACCGAACAGGCTGCATGGGGCGACCAGGCCGGCAAGGGAGTTAGTGAGGGGCAACCAAATGACCAAGCAGCAGGCTGAGTGGGACGACCAGGCCTGCAGGGGCACAGGTGAGGGCATCCAGGCTGGTGAGGTAGTTAAGAGTCAGTGGTCTCAGATTGTGAGAGGGATATCCAACTGCTGGAGTAGGGATCAGGCTTACACCGGCAGTCAGACATCCCCTGAGGGATCCCGGATTGGAGAGGGTGCAGGCTGGGTTGAGGGTAACTACCCCCCTCCCACCCCCCCAGCCCCCCACATGAATTTCATGCACTGAGCCTCCAGTTTCTTAATAAAAGGCTTAAATTAATATCCCAGAAAGGCAGCTTCAGAGTGGCAAAACTTTGGTCCCTTCAGGGTCTCTGACTCTCTCATGTATTGGGGTTCCCACATGTATGTATGTAATTAAATTTTATTATTTTCTCTTGTTAATCTGCCTCATGGAGATTTAATTATTAGACCAGTAGAAAGAATCTGGAAGGGTAGAGGAAAGTTTCTTCCTCTCCCATATTCACATCTCAAACATGTCTGGGAGAACTGCAAACACCTTAGGTGATATTCCCACAGTATCCAGTGGGTGAAAGACCTTGTTTCCATTATTCTGACCTCTCACTGAAGCCTCATCAAAAGTCATTGCTGGCCCTGACCAGTTTGGCTCAGTGGATGGAGCATCAGCCTGCGGACTGAGAGGTCCCAGGTTCGATTCCGGTCAAGGGCATGTACCTTGGTTGCAGGCACATCCCCAGTAGGAGGTGTGCAGGGGGCAGCTGATCGATGTTTCTCTCTCATCAATGTTTCTAATTCTCTATCCCTCTCCCTTCCTCTCCATAAAAAATCAATAAAATATATTTAAAAAAAGTCATTGTTGATCTCAGCTGTGCAGTTAGAAACAAAGATAAGCCGGGCCTACACATGGGGTGACACAGAATGGAGGGGAGTGGTGTCTGCTCCCCTGTGACACTCACTTTCTAAGTCCAGCTGTGTCCAGCAGAGCAGTGATCTCATCAGGACCATCAACGGTGTTGCCAGTAAACTGATGACAAGTATAGGTGGAAATGGAAAAGAAAGAAAAATATGAATGGTATTTTAGATGTAGACTTTACATCAATTGGTACCTAATAGTATAATGGAGAAGTCAAATCTGAATTTAAAATTTTTTTAAAGTTTTTTTTTAGTGTAGATTATTAAGACAAAACTAAAAACTAACATAACAGTCTAGACATTTTAATTTGAAGGGAACATGAATTCACTATGAGAAAATTGAAAGGAGAAGTAAAGAAGAACATATTATATATAGAAGAGAAAACAGCTAATTGATGGAATAAGATCCTGCAGGAGATAGGGAGAAAGCTAGTGTAAAAGGGGAGGCTATGGATGTCTTGGAAAGAAAGTTGGATTTCAAAAATTTATTATATCAGAATACTTTTGCTAATCGCTATATCGTGTGTGTGTGTGTGTGTGTGTGTGTGTGTGTGTGTGTGTGTGTGTGTATAAGAATGTAGACCCCTTTGCCCACCCAGTTGGGAAGTTTGATGTATACTCAATATACCAGGTGTTCCCCCTAAAATATATTTTGAATAATTATTCATTTCAATTGGTTAATTCTGAAAAGAAAGAAACATCAATTGAGCTATTAAAAATGTATGTGCATACATTTTTGAAGGGACACCCTATATATTAAATTGAGCAGGGTGCCTTATATTCTGATACCAGGAGCTGATGGCAGGCACAGAAGTGAGGCAAGTCTAGCCTTTGAATGCCAGGAAAGAGCAAAGGGAAAACCATCCAGAGGCAGAGCAAGAGTAAGGAATAAAGAAAATAGATCAAAAGATTCATCCAGTCAAAGGGCACAGAGGGCAAACACTGGGTCTCCAGGTAAAGGTCTGTCTGCTCAGAAGACAGAGTGAACATGTTGCGGAATGGTTATAGGGTAATAAGCCTGGAGCAAGACTCCCAAGGAGTTTATATGGAGAGTCAGGCCCCTTCTATAGGGTATAGGTTGTCATACTTATGTGCATGTAAACAAATGAGATTGATTCTTAAAAGTTGGGGAGACATACAAATACATAGCAAATACCATTTTCTTTTAAGAGAGTGTCCAATGGGCTATGTGGTTAAATTTTCAAGGCCAGTCGATGTGTTTATTTTTAGTTAAGTGGAAAATGATAATTAGGATCCATTTATTTGCTTTTTTTTATTATTTAGTACAAGCACACTTACCCAATGCAGAATGGTTTTCTAACTCCTTTAGAATTTATTTCCCAAGTCAAATGTTCAATTTCATAAGGTAACCAACTCTGTTTCATTGAGATAGAATACTCCCCTTTGAATTCCCAAACACAAATTTACTTTTGCCCTGATGAGGTTTGATTTTTATGGCTCTGATTAACAAATAGCTGAATAGCAAAAGTCAAGAGCACTTATTTACAAGCGTGAAAATGATTTAAGAGATGAAACCAGTGCTTATTCATTGCAGATCCTAGGAAGTAATTGAACTTCTGGTGAAAGATTTGATGGACAAATTGCTTTCATTATCAAGTCAGCCTTGGAAAGCTGATTTAACATAAACAGGTCAAGCAATTTCAAGCTGAATTTCTTTTTTTTTCTTTATTGATTAAGGTATTACTTATGTGTCCTTATCCCCCCATTGTCCCCCCCCCCCACTCATGCCCTCATCCCCCTAGTGTCTGTGTCCATTGGTTAGGTTTATATGCATGCATACAAGTCCTTTGGTTGATTTCTCCCTCTTACCCCCACCCTCCCCTACCTTCACTCTGAGGTTTGACGGCCT